>NC_056739.1:708298096-708360596 GCF_019279795.1 Protopterus annectens | reverse complement strand
CCAGTTAGACTACCCGTAAATGTAAAATAAAATCAAAAATAAAAATAAAAATAAAAATAAATAAATAAATATATATATATATATATATATATATATATATATATATATATATATACATACACACATATATATTTATATATACATATATATATATATATATATATATATATATATATATATATACATATATATATATATACACACACACATACATATTATATATATATATATATATATATATATATATATATATATATATATACATACATACATACACACAATTTATACATAACCTATATGTAACGTGTGTGTGTGTGTATCTATTACTGTAAATATATTTTTAAAGACAACAGTACATCTGTTTTGGTAAAAATACTATAGACATATCTGCTTTTTAAGATACAAAGCGGTCTCCTTTTGGGTGAAAATCTGTGAAGTTTATACTTCTATTTACAGAGTGATACTCTATGAGGATAATTTTTTAGTTAGGCTGGGACCCAAGCAAAAAATAATGCTGCAAGTGTAGAAGAGGGCACCCAGAGATCTGATCATATGAAAACAAATGCTTAAGGTTGAACTACTAGCTGGGGGTGAGACCTTGCTAACATTATGATGCCATTCGTGGTAAGGCATTGCTTGTAATTTTACAATGACTGCTCATTGCATTCAAAAATGAGCACGCTAATTGTGCATGCTGATTGGACTATCCACTGTAAATAGAGCATATAAGTCCGGCCACTGAAGTACCATTCAGCTCCAGACTTTCTATTGGCATTTGATGGGGTACAGCAAAATACGAGAAAAAAATCAGGTATGTTCTGTAACACAAACAGAAACATACCAGATTTTCCTTGCATTTTTCCAATGTCCCTCATAAAATCCTGACTTTCTCAACATTTTCCGCTGCTTTGCCTGCACTACACTGATGTACTTTATAAGCATGGGAATGCAAGTCTCACACACATATGCAAGTACATCAGTATATAAGGAAGAACATGGAAGACTGAAGTACTATTATGCACGGACATTACTTAAGAACAATTTCGTTATCAGATAATGCCATTGTATAAAAGCAATTATGGGTGTAACTCATAGTTGGTTTTGTTTAATCACCAGCTATGGGTAAATCCTGATATATCCATGCACAGTTGCAGATTATTGCTTAAAAAAAAATGCATATATTGATATCCTGACCTTTGAGCTTCCGAGAAAATCTACTTGGCATTTCTTTTGATTCATGAGTTCTGGGCTTTAGACTAAGGAGAATACTTTTAATAATGAATATTTGGTCAAAGTAACTGCTTTCCACTGCCAAAGATGTTGCAGTTGAATGACATCTGTTTCACATTTAAAAAGCACAAATTCCAATACAGCAGCACTCTGAAGATCAGGTCAATTACAACCCTGTGTGTAAAAGAAAATTGAAATAAAGAAGCTGGTGGACTCTAACAATCTGGATAAAATTCATTTACTAGCTACTTATTATACTGCCTGGATGGCTGGAGAGATTAAATCCGGAGAAAGAGGAAAATCAAGCAGAAGAGGAGGGGGAAAAAACCTTCAAATTCATGCAGCTGTTCAGCAAAAAGAGGCTGAGGTTTCAGATTTTGTGCAGATGTCTTTCAGCAATTCAGAAAAAAAAAATCAACTGCATTTAGAAGGATTTTTTAAATAAGTGGAAAAATGGAGGAAAACAAAGTCAAATGACAAAAGACTGTAAAGAACAGAAGCAGCAGCTGCTCAGATGAGCTGACAAAACTGCAGAAATCAGAGGCTGAAATGAAGGAAGGACTTGCTGAATATGCTTCTCAAGAAGAACTCCTTCGAAAAACAGTACAGTTGGAAATGGTGCTTGCAGAGAAAACCAGAGTCTTTTTTACTATACCAGAGAAACTGGAAAGAACAGGCTGTGTTAATTTTGTGAAGGTACAAATAAGCAACTGGAATAGTATTTCTCCAGTTGTCTCTTTTGAAAGGAGGTGAACAGATCTATTTGAAGTGTTACTCACATCTGGACTAAAGCCTGGAACACCACTGACTTAAGTCTTAGGCTGCCACTTGTGTGGGTATGCCCAGGATCTGCTTTGTCCATCTGTCATGATATTTTGCTCTGATGGGATGAATGATGCTTGAAGAGTCACAGAATGCTAGAAAACCAGCTCCCAGGCAATCACTGCCAACCATCACACAGGATATTTCCTTGTACCCCCACCGTTTGTTGAAATTCCACATCACTATGTCGTCCATTACCAAAAGAAGAGGATGTGGCATCTACTGGTGAAGAGATTTCAAGTCATGAATCACTGTCAACACTGACCCAGGATGGGCCTGAAATTGGTCAAGAAACCGTAAACAAATATAAATGCAATAAAATAAAACTTCTTTGACACTGATGTGCTTTTTAATGTCGTTGGACCTCCAAGTGGCTTGCACCTGCACTCTCATAGACACAACTCCCCAAGTTAAGTTGGACGACTCTGCCTGAACAGAATGCACCGGAAAAGGAGGGAAGGGAAGTCCTGGATTTATAATCAACTGCACTCTGCACCACTAGAACTCTCATCTGAATAAGTACCAGCAACTGAGATTCAGGGGAATGTTGGTGCTGGGTACAACAATTCCAGAAACACAACTGAAATTTCCACATGTGGAGATGGGCCAGTGGTATCTGGAGAATCATGGATGTCATAGGTCCTAGAATTTTTAAAAATTCTATTGCCAATGCAAAGTTCCTCAGAGAATTCCTGAAACTGCACCTGGTAAGGCAGGACCTTTTCACTGGCCTGTCTTTTGTTGGAGTGGATTATGCACCTCGGTTAGATGGGTCTCTGTGAGGGTTTCAGGCACGAATTTTTAAGAATCAATTTCAGCCCTAGGTGGCAGTGTAAGGTCGAAGACCATCTGCAGCGATTCCAAACACCTGGATACAGACTCTGCACAGATCAGATAGTCGTCCAAGTAAAAAATTGAATGCCAAGAGTCCGGCAGTGGGACACTCCCCGAGCAAGTCTTTGATAAAAACTCAAGGCACAGTGGATAACTTATAACTGATATGTCAGGTTTGTTTTGGCTAGTTTGCACTATCTTCTGAAGCAATGAGCAATAGGGATAGTGTGAAACATCCTTCAAATCTAGTATCAACATGAAGCAGCAGTCTAGCAAAAGGATCAAGTGCTGTTTGCAGGGTGAGCATCTTAAACGTGGGGACCTTGACAAAGATATACAGATAGGATAGATCCAACACCAGGCTCCACAACAGCTTTTTTGGAACCAGGAAAATTCTGTAGTAGAAACTTTTCATTCTTTCCAAAGGAGGATCCCCTGAATCCAAGCATTTGCTGGAGTATAGGAGGGAATAAGGTTAGTCCGGCAGGTGAAGGGGAAACCCCTTGAACTGAGGCAAATGTTCCTACCAGTACCACCTGTAACCTTTGCCAACAATGCAGAGCACCTATTTGTCAGAAACTACTGATGGCCAAGCCACCTTGTTGAGAGCTAACTTTTGAGATGGGGCACCCAAACAGAACACTTTAGACACCTCTTGCATCAGTTTATCTGTCATCCCATTGTTTAAGGATCCGATTAGCTGCTGTACCAAACACACAAATCAGAATCAAGTGCAACCTTCATTATCTCATAAGAAAAGTTTTGACTGTGCAAGCAGGCATACCTCCTTATGAACACAAACATTGCTGCATTTCTAGAAACGGTACTGGCCCCTTCCAAGAGGCACATTAAAGCATGTTTAGACTTGAGAACCACTAGACATAACTGATGCCGATTTTTTGTTCAGCAGGTTGTGCAAATTCCTCTAAATTACACATACACCTCATCACAAACTTCCACTTAAAATACTTTTAAACACCTTAAAGTCTACTGTGCTGGACAGTGCAAGTTTCTTTCACAGAGATTCTAGCCACTTGCCTAGCTTATCTGAAGGGACTGGCCTTAATGAACGTAGCATTTTTCCTGGAAAACGTCACTCGGAATGCAGCAGCAGACAAGGAGGCTTGGAGGTCAGGAATGGTTGAGCAAACTCAATACACCCTCCAGTGCTGGGATTAATGGAGTGAAGGCCCCACGTTCGGCCCTCATCCTCCTAAAGATCATATACTCTGCTCATCTCAGGAGCAGCCAAAATTTGCACCCAACTGAATACATTTCTGCACCTGTTCATCCTAAGAGGAAGATAACTGATCAGACTCTCATACTTTCTGAAATGTCAGATTCAGAATCCCTTTCAAAAATCAGGGAATTACTCATAACCCTGATTTGTAACCTGAAATCAACTGCCTGAACAATGGCACTAGCCAAAGCCACCACCTCGGGTAGAAATCCAGTCAGAGACTGTTGCCCTGCGACACTGTGGGTCTTCTGTCTCTTTTTTGCATGCATTACACTAGTGGGAGAATCTACAGGGGGTGGTGCATCAGCACTGGAAACGTATTCTGTACCCCTTACTTTCTTTGCACCTCAAAAGGGTTTAGTTCTCCCTGGAGGATGCATCTTACTCTTGTGTAGTGCATAGTTTTTGTACTAAAACCACACCAAGAACATGGCTGCAAAAGGAGAGTGGTCCAATAGCCTGCTTTAGGCTACTGTGGAGTCCCAAACTGTAGACTGAGGCATATTTCTGGACTTATTTTCATGTTTTTTTTTTCAGGTGAACAAAGGATAGATGGTGGGGGAGCACCATAACTGAATCCACCAAGTCAGGGGACTAGGAATTATCCAACTCAATCCTGCTATTCTTCCTCAAACAACACTCTAAGGACCATTTCTGTAGGGCTACTACTCTGAATACTGCACTTAGAAAATCATAGCATTTTCAGTAATCATTAAAAGTACAAAATACATGTCACAAACATCTTCTAATTTTGTGAAGAAAAAAAGGCTAGAATCAGTCGGTATGAATGGATACAGCCTAAAATAGTATTAGACAAAAATAAGTCTTAAAATCATATACTGATGAAAATCCCTATCAGAAATGTTTAACATGCAAAATGGCCCCAAAAATCACCTCTGTAATTCTGCTCAATCACCTCAAATAATCAAAACCCTAAAGGAAAAATCTGCAATATCCGCATGTTTTCCTGTGAAAACTTACAAACAAAGCTGTCAATCAACAGAGGCTTTACTGTGTTAGTGTGAGTAAAGCAGAAGCATATACACAAATTCTAATCAAAAAAAAAAAAAAAAAAAGCAAACAGCAGAATACACTATTCAAGCACTGAAAGAAAATGGCAGGAGGAAATAAAACCCAAAAGTGTTTCTCAGCTCAGCAACTGAAAATCCAGAGAAAGAGGCAGTCTTCTCAGAGACCCTTCTCTTACTGCAGTATTAGAAAACTAAGGGTTTTAATCTTTAGGTCTGAAAGGCAGTCTCTTTACTCTCAGGTGATTGGTCCATCACACTCACAGACAGGGGGAGGAGCTTAGAGCTTTGGTAGACTGCCAGAGATAAGGAGGTAGGGCACTACTATTCATATGCCAGTAAGTAGGGTTGCCACCCCTCTTTTTTTCCCGGACCACCCGGAAATCAAACGGATTCTCCGGTAGTCCAGAAAACACTGTACAAACTATGGTATTCTGTTTCAAAAAAGAATATCGGAGTTTGTAAATTGGCTGATTTACTATGCTTTTTTTTTTTTTTTTTTTTTTTTTTTTTTACAGAAAAGCATACTAAACTAGCCGAAAGCAGGTAGCTGGAATGGAAAAAGAGTGCGTTCCATGGTCGGTGATGCGTTGTCACAAATGGGCGGAATGTGAGCAGGAGAGGCGGTGTTACTGGTGACGCAGGGGTGTGGCTTTACTCCAGTTTTAGCCACAACGAAAGGTGGCAACCCTACCAGTAAGGGAGTACATTTGTTGAACATTACCCGATTGTGAAATGGCCTCTTGTCAGTGACATAAAAGAAGAAAAATAATGGTAGATATGTGACAATAAGAGGGCTTTATCAGGGAAGGAGGATTACACTGGCATGCAATTATAATCCACCTAAAAAATACTATTAAGAAGCTTAGCAGACTTATGGAAGAGAAAAGTAGCTATCACAGCAGGGTGCATTATTCATGGTTTGGGACTGGAACCCGATGTGAAATAGTGGGGACATATCTGGAACCTAGAAGGGAAATATTTCTTTAGAAATATGGGAATATTTTGGAATGGAATATGTGAACTCACAAGAAAGAACCCAGACAGAATTTATTCCTCTGGGTTAGACTGCTGGACAGAAATTATATTTTGCAGGGACATGGGCATTTAAATGAAAGCTTTGAAACATACCCAATAACGATTTCAAGTCATGTACCAATAAAGACTAAGATAACGATACTGGGTAACCAAGTAAAGTGGCACACTGATGCTTTCCTACCCATTTGTTAAAAAAATAAAATAATTTAAGAAATGGGTTGAATAAATAATTCAGGTCTTACTAGAGAAATTCAACATTTCTTTAGAAGGATACTGCTATTAATTGGGATAAAATGAAAATGTTTTTATAAAAACGGTAAAAATAATATAGAAAAATATAGAAAATAAGTGAAAGTCATTATTTTGAGGGGTTATTAAATTTTAAAGTATTGCAGATATAACAGAATCTTAAAAAGAAAAAGTCATTACTGAGTGCTAAATGGAAAATAAAGCAGAATTTGGATAATATACATGAATGTATAAAAATAATGAAGTTATATTTATAATATATTTCAGGTTAAAATTCAAGTATGGTTAAAAAGAGTCAAGCTTACTGGAAAATATCAGACTAAAAAAGTACAGACTACACTTTCAAATGTAGCATATATTAAGCTGAAACACTTTTATAGAAGTATTTTTATGGGTAGGATGAAGTTTAGGAAGATTATGCTCTCTGCAGTTGTGGTTTGAGGTTCACTACTAAAAATGTTCCTCCATAATGTAACTTGCAGTCTTGCAAGCCGTGCCCCAGAAGTAATTCTTTAAAGGTGAAAAGAAACTAGAGTTCTGCAAACTAACTTATTCCTCCACTGGTTATGTCCCCAAGAAGTGGAGAATGGCAGTTATGGTGCCCTTGCATTAAGGTGGTCCCTATACTGACCCTGGAAATTATAGGCCTTTTAGACTCACTAGCATTATTTGCAATGCTTTAGAATGTATCACAGCCAAACTAACAAACAGCACAGCTGACATTATACCCCTGGATAGACCCAGAGTTGGCTTTGTAAAAGGCAGATCATGCCTGCTCAACTGGGTTGAGTTTTTTGAAAGGGTTACTCAGGCCATGGATAAGGGGCCTTACAGTCCGTCCCGCCTACCTGGACTTTGCCAAAGCCTCTGACACTATTCCCCCATACTGGGATTATTGACAAACTCTTTCTATTCAAGATTAAGTTGTACATAGCTCACTGGACTGTTAACTGACTGTCTGCGAGAACCCATACTGCTAAGGCTGGGGGTACTTGCTGTAGACAAAATGTCAAGAGTGGTCTCCTACAAGGCTCTGTCCTGGGTCCCCTCTTTGGCATATTTATCTGGGTCATACAAACTGATATCAAAGCACTATGGCTAACTATATTTGTTGATGGCAAACTGGAGAAGATATTAAATCCCATTCTGATACTCAAATACTCTAGCTAGGGCTGGGAAAAAACATACTTTGTGTACTGATCATTGGCTTACCTTCAAACACCAAGGAATACAGCATAGTTTTCTTTGGTAAATTTAGTATAATTTCTGCTTGCCATATAAATAACATCCCACTTAAATTTGACACTGTAATAAGGGATTTGGATATGTATATGTTGACAACAGAGTCTCTTTGACCACCACATATTTGTGGTGATTAGAAAATCGTTCTAGCTTGCACAGCTTACCCTTCATGAAATCTCTTCAAAATTTCAAAGAAGTTATAGTCCCACTTTACTTATTCCTTATCAGGTATGTTGAACATAATGCACTCTTCGACTTGCACCTCTCAAAGGACCTAAACCAGCTGAAGAGACTTCAACAGTAACTCACCATACAGATCTCCGGTCTCAGAATCCTTATCTACTCTGCTGCACTAAAAGCTCTGTCCCTCTACTCAGCGTTATACAGACTCCTGAGGAGTGGTCTCTGCAAAGATTTCTGTGCTTTGAATGACAACTCTGAACTGCTTCACCTAAACAGAAAAAGCAAACATCCATTCTAGAGATCTAAACCTACACTATCACCTACACACCAGATGATGCGAAAGACACTCAAAGCCAATGTATTCCACCCCCACCTCTATTTCTGGAATAGGCTGTGTGGGTGATTGCAAATTTTCATCAAGGATATGTAGAAAAAGTCTACCTACGAGGGACACAGCTAGTCTCTCAACAGCACTGGATGATGCAGATAAGCTTCCTGATGGTCTTCTTTGGCCATAAGATTAGCAAGACCCTACGAACCTAAAGGATGGGTATTAGTTTTGGGAAGTTTTATTGTGTTTTTGTATAGTGAGAAACTTGCATGGAGGTAGAGAGATGGGGGGGGGGGTCAGTGTTTTTATGGTCAAGTTGGGTGTTAGATGGCTGGGCTGTGATAGTCGCCGAGAAGTCATTAGTGGATGTTATCCTTGAGGGGTTGCTATACCCATATTACAAAGAAATCAACGTTATAAATGGAGGGTTGGGAAGCTGGTGCATTGTGTGTGTTGTACTCTAATGTTTTTCTGTTATGTATAAGAGATTAAGTAGAAAAATATGGTTTGCAGTTTGATGTGTTTGAGAAACGTCATACTGGTTGTGTGTGATGTGGATTGTTGACCTGTGCAAGTTAGTTGCGGTGTGTCATGACAGTATGATTTTGAATTGGGGGGGCTACTTATTTGCTACTGTATTAATCAGTACTTATGTTAGTGGTGCAGATTGCTGTATAACTTTAAAGCTGGTTTGTGATGTACGCTAAAGGAGAAGGAGGAGAATGTGGAGTATAAATGTAATGATCTGAGGGGGTTGCCACATCAATTGGATTAGCAGATACCAATCACGATGAATTTCCAAAGTAACGGAACAGGCCAGCACTACTGTAATGAAATATTTTTTTTATTTTATTTATTTTATTTTACATTTGTTGACCGGGATAGTCCGACTGGATGCATGTCCATTTTCAGCGGAGGCCCGGGGAGAAAAGCTCCAAGGGTAAGCAGATACAGCATTATATAATACCAGCATTACATATTACAAACAGACTATTTACAGAGATTACATAAGTAAGCAAGTTAAACAAGTTCCACAGGTTACAGTTAATCCTGAGCACAAGTCAGGATTACATTAAATTACACAGTAAACTGGTTAACAGATTTTTACACATTCTAGAAAGAGTTAGCCAGGCTTGATACACTGACATAGCCAGTTAAGTGACAAATGTTGTTTGAGTCTAGTTTTAAATTGACCTAAGGTGGAAAGTAAGGTAATATCAGCTGGAAGACAGTTTCAGGATCTACTTACAGAGTTTGCAAAGAGAGAATCACCGGCTGTGTTATTAATTTTGCTAGTCTGAATTAGTAGTTTGTTAGAGGATCGAAGCGGTCTAGGATTGTTATAGGGGGTGATAATATTTTTAAGTGCAGGAGTATTGTCCAGATTATAGAGGATTTTATAGGCCATAATCAGTTGGTTATACTGGATTATGCTAGGTAGTTCAAGCCACCCAAGCTGATTTAGATTGATGCAATGATGTGTCCTAAAAGGCAGCCCAGTGGCAAACCTGGCAATGTGGTTGTAGCAAATTGAGAGTTTAAGGACAGTCTTGTTTACATTCGAGAGTAGAGGGGATGCATACAGAAGGGTTGAAAGAAGGTGAGAGCGAGCTATGGCAATTTTAGCTGGAAGGGTTAAGGAAGGCTTTTATTCTGTAAAGTGACCCTAGTTTTTTATTGATGGTTTTGATAGTTTGGTTAACATGTATGTCAAATTTTACATTATTGTCTATGATGACACCTAACAGTTTTGTAGATGGGTCAGGGGAGATTATTGTGCCATCATTTGATTTTATGGTAAAGGTGAAAGCGGTAGACCTAGGTGTTGGTGAAAATAACAGCATTTTAGTTTTTTTGGGATTTAGGATCAGACGATGTTCAGAAAGCCAGTTTTCTATTGTATTAAAGGTAGTCTGGGTAGCTGACCATAACTCTACTGGAGATGTGGCTGAGCAAATCAGAGTAGAGTCATCAGCATATTGGATACAGCTGACTTTTGGGATGACAGTATAAAGGTCGTTAATGAAGATGGAGAACAGCAAGGGCCCTAGTATAGAGCCTTGTGGTACTCCAAGGGTGTTAGGTAGAAGGTTAGAGAGTTTGTTCTGCCAGAGGACAGCCTGCTGTCGACCATTCAGGTAGGATTGAAACCATTGGAGAGCTCCAGTATCTAGACAGAATGTTCGCAGGGTGTGGATTAAAAGTTGGTGATCAACCATATCAAATGCCTTGGAAAGATCCAAAAAGAGGGCTGAGGATATATAATTATTGTTGCGATTATGGTTTATGGTGTTAGTAAAGGCTAGGAGGGCTGAGGTAGTGCTGTGATGAGGACGGAAGCCATGCTGAGTGTCTGCCATAAGGCGATTTTGGATTAGGTGGTGCATGAGTTGTCTATGAATACATTTCTCCATAATCTTTGCAAGTGGAGAAAGTATAGCTATTGGCCTAAAATTGGAGAATTCAGTAGAGCTGCCTCCTTTGTGAAGTGGGATTACATGGGATATTTTCCAGATGGTGGGAATTTTAGCTTCCACTATGGTTCGATTGATTAGTATTGAGACGGGGTAAGCAATAGCATCAGCTGATTTTTGTAGGTACTCGGCAGGGAGTTGATCAGCAGAAAGTGTAGTGGGTTTTAATTTTTTGATCAAGGTACGGATAAGTGAAGTGGCGACTGGTTGGAAGCTGAACGCGAGTAGGTTTCTAGGGGTGCTACTTTAAGGACCAGGGGAGTTAGGAGGTAGTTGGCTAGCTAGGGATTGAATTGTCTCAGTAAAGAATTGGTTAAAACTATCAGAAACATCTTCAGGGGTTTTATCAATAGTAGTAGCAGGGATTGGGGTTGAAGTTTGTCCAGGATGTAGTAGATTATTTAAACCTGCCCAAAACTTCTGAGGGATATTTTGATTTACTGTCTGTAAATTACAGTAGTATTGTTTTTTTGTCTTGTAAAATTGATTTTTTGGTTTCGGTCCTGGATTGCCTGTATTTAATGTGATCTTGAGGGTCTTTAGAAGACCGCCATAAAGCCCATGCTTTGTTTCTAAGGGTAATTTTGAGTTTAGACTCTATGGAAAGCCATGGTGCAGTTTTTGCCTTGGTTCTCTTTGAACGAACAGGTGCATGCAAATCAAGGATCTCAAGGAATTTGTTGTTAAAGTATGCTACTGCTTCCTCTAAGGGGAGGTGTTTTAGAATAGACCAATTACAAGAGTTTAGTTCTTGTTGGAATTTGGCAGGGTCAAAGTTGTTATTGTTTCTAACCTTTCTGAGTAAGGGTTGTTGGGAATTAATGGTTTTGTGCTTAATTACATATGTGAGAAGGTGATCGCTTAGGCCATTAAGGAGGGTACCAGAGGTGTACAGTTGGGGGTGACCGTTTATGACTACCCGTCAAATATACTTTCTTTTTGGTTGGGTTTACCTATCCTGGTAGGGGTGGATATGATTTGTGTAAATGCATGCAGGTTAATATGGGTGGTTGGGGATTCTGAGGAACAGGTGCCCCAGTCTATGTTAAAGTCTCCAAGTAGTAGGGCTTCTTGGGGGTAGTGACATGATAGCCAGTGCAGGATATATTCAAATGTAGATATATTGTTACCTGGGGGAATGCACATACAGATGATATTAATGCATTTATTTTTATTAAGTTGCAATTTGGTGGCAAGAATCTGAGTTATTGATCTGAAGAGGTTGTATTACATCTATGGTGACATTCAACTCAGATTTACAGAGTACAGCTACCCCACCCCCCTTCCTTGAAGCACGATCCAGCCTGTGTATGTTGTACCCAGGTGGTAACACCTCATTGTCTTTAGTGTTAGGTTTTAACCAGGTTTCAGATAAACAGAGAATCTCAGGGGAGTGGACATCCAGAAGTGCATGCAATTCATGTACATTGTTATTAATGCTTCTAATATTGAGATGACAGACTAGGAGGAGTTAGTTGGCCTGTTAATTGTAGGTTTGTAGCTTAGATTGCAAGTAGAGGGAGTATGTGTATCTGAAGTGAGTGGGCCAGGGTTGGGGTGAATATCACCACCAAGTATTACGTTGAGTCTATACTTGGTGATGAACTTCAGGAATTTGTTTATTAGTTTGTTGTAGTGTTTGGATTAGAGCTAATGTGCCTGGGGTTGAGATGTTGATAGATTGAACAAGATGTTGGCTAGGATCTGGTACTGCAAGTATGGTTGAAGGTGGAAGGATTTACAGATGGTGTGATAGTATGGCTTTTTGGGACCTGAAATCCTGTGAGAAACTGGTTTTCATACAAGGTAAGGCGGTATGGTGTGAACAAGAGGGGTAGTAAAGATGAGTATATCATTATCTGTGATTCAGCTAGTGAGTTAAGGAACTGTTTTACCTGGTGATGCAACACCAGAAAATAGAGTGGTGAGGTAAAGGTACTGGAAGGGGGATGGGAGAATGCCAGATGAAAGCTAATAGGTGCTATTAAAATGTAGGTAGTAGAATGGGGCGGGGTGGAATTATCCCAGATGAAAGCAGATAGTATCTAGAAAGTGGGGGAGTGGCTACAGTACTATAAATTTAGAGGTACTGGGGCGGGAGGGAATTGGGGGCAGGGAGGGGAGCGAAGACAGCCCGAGCATAGCGAGGGCGAATGTAGCGGGGCTATTGCAGTTTACAAGGTTTCCTAAGGTGTCCTAAAGCTATAAGGTAAGTATTACAGCTCTTAATGTAAGAGTCAATTTACTTCAGTTACAAGGGAAGGAGGCAACCACTCAAGTAGAAACAAAAGAGCCCTATGGCTGACCAATATGGTGACCTGCTTAATTACAAAGCACTGTAAGTGAAAGCTTAACAAATGCTTTTTGCGTGTGCAACCTACTCTGTTTAAATGTTGAGAGAAACTGATTGCAGTCCTGTAGACACCGTTTTGTAGGGAACTGTAGAGTTCAACTAGGAAAAGAGAAAAGCAGAGATTCTAGGGTAAGCATGAAGGCAACAACAGGCAGTTATTACATAATTATTACATAATAATGCATTCAGAAAGGTTTGGTGGGGGGGGGGGTAAAGTAGCATACTTCAGAATGAACTAAGATTTATAGCTAAGAAACCTAAGCAAGAGAGCAATGCAGTAAATAAACACTTGCCAGATTTTAAAGATATACCACAAAAACTAAATCAATTATTCACAATTGTACAACTGGAAAATTGCCAGTAAAAGCACTTCAGGTATAGCTAGCCCAAGTTATTCGAGTCATAAAAGCACTTCTTCAATGTGTATGCGCAATTTAAACATTAAAAAACACATGCAGCAAGGAGGAGCTCTGATTATACACTTTCTCTAGGTACAGGTTCAGTTTAACCACAAATATTACCACAGAAATTCAGTAAAGTCACTAGCTACTTATAGAGCCTCTGAAAAAAATAGAGCAGTCTGTGCAGTATCAGAATTTAGCAGCAGGTCATTCAGTTACACAAAAAAACAGTAAAAGATCCATACAATGAAGAAACTTGCACTAAGTCACACCAAATAATAAGTGCAGTTTGCATTTACAAGAAACCTGAGCAAAGTGCAAATAAATATAGGGAAGAGTTTATATTTTGGACATGCGACTGTACCAAACTGATATGATACACATGACATACAGTACAACATACAGTACAAATAACATACAGCTATAAGGGAAACTGCATGTCAGGAAACAAAGAAGCACTGGAGGGAGAGAGGAGATGTAGCATAAGCAGGACCTCTCAGAGACCAGACAGTATAAGCTAATTATAAAGACAAGATGACAACAGTCCAGTACAGACAGAAAAAGTGAAGCAGATGTAATAGAATAATCAGGGAGGGGGGAATGTCTCATACCAGTGTACTCCTGATACTGTCAAAGAGTCCTGGCAGTACAGGATGTGACAGGCTGTGTTCCACTTAAAAGGCTGGGTGTTAACAGTCAGCAACTGTATACAGCTGGCACAGCTGCAAGGGTAATCTTGATTATTTTCCCCCATGCAAATAATCTCTCTTTATTCAAATGAGCATCCAGGTATAGTACAGTTGTGTAAATGAACTTACAACAACACTAGTGTTCAAACAGGTCACTGTTACAACAGCCTAAGCTGTATAAGTTCTATCCTGCCAAGGATATGTCAACTTGCTAGTGTCCAAACTCTTAGGGCACCATACAGGCACACTTAACTGCTGAAGAGTTCAAGAACGGTTGCATAAAAATCAGTGGTTAGAGCGTCAATGGTTCAGAGCTTGCCACAGAATAAGGAGGTTAGAGCCTTGACAATTGGAATATGCTTGGAAATGCATATAATACATTTATGGCATATCTCTGTGTGTATCTATACATCATTCACATCTATTAGATACATCTCACGCATGCAAACACACTATAACAGAATAAAACAGGACATAAAAAAAGATGGATTGAGGGAGGGTGTGGCTACCACAACAGTGAGCTATCTGAACGTATGGTAAGTTTACTTACATAATTGTACCATGCTCCTCATTAGATAACTTTTGCAACAGCCTAAGCTGTATGGGTAGGTTACTACAGCTTAGAAATCCAGGGAGAAGGAAGCCTGAGGGTCCAGAAGCCCCTGGAGAATTGCCAAAGGGAAACCTGCTGTATTTTTTGGGAAAGAAATCTCACTCATAGCGTTTTATAAAAGAATATACAGGTAACCAATCTGCTACCTCTAAGATGGTCTAAAGCCACACAAGAAGCCAAGGCCCTGGTAGAATGGGCCCAAACTCTGCCTGGAAGTGACTTATTATGATGGGTATAACAAAAGTCAATAGTATCACACAACTACTTGGAAACTGTTTTGACACCTGCTGTCATTTTCTTATCCTCATAGGAAATAAACAGCGGATCAGAATTCCTGAAGGGTTTACTTCTATCAGGATAGTATCTGAGCTACCAGTGTACATCCAGAGTATGCACGATACTCTCTCCCTTATTTTCTAGGGCTGGAATGAAAATGGGAAGATGAATACTATGACCCACCAAAAATTATGAATCCACATTAAGCATAAATTAATATAAAAAAATAAGATAAGGTTGATCCACCATAAGAGCTTGTAACATATATGTATGGCTCTGTCTTCTGCAAGATTAACTCTTTTCCAAGTTAAGAACCTCAATTCATTCTGATGAGCAAGTTCAAATGGAGAAAGTGCCTCTCTTTTGAGAACTTGGTCTACCAAACCCTGAAACCTTATAATTATGAAAAATAGTGTCTTTTTTCCCTTTTCTTCTCTGCCTTTGCACTCAAGCCAGTAGCATCCTGAGGGTGGGGTGTGCAGTGGGCATCAGTGCTGAACTGTTCCTTACTTCTGGAAAGGCTGAAGTCAACAGAATGACCAGACTACCCATAGGCAGCAAAATGCTTTTGTTTGCTCCATCTCCACAATGATGTTGTCTTTCGGCTTTTCCCGGTTAGGGGTCGCCACAGCGGAACTCCGGTCCGCTAATGATTGGCAGTAGATTTTCACAAATGCCGAGGTGCCAGCACGACGTTCAACCTTCAGCGAAGGTACGCCCATTTACACATGTCTTTCGAACGCACACCCAACTGCAGGGAGGACATGCAGACTCCACACAGAAGGCACGCCCCGCACTCCAGCCAAGAATCAAACGGGAGAATCTCTTGCTGTGAGGTAACAATGCTACCACTGCACCACCGCGGTTACAGTCACATAAGTAATCCTTAAGTGTGCAAGCCCCCCCATGCACCCTTGGTGCCCATGCTGTAAAATGCCTGAGCCACAATTTGAAATTGGATCTCCAAGGCTGTAGTCGGAGTTTTATTCTCTATGCCAACAGTGCAGGCTCTTTTTTTTTTCTTTCTTCAATACTGCGAATAGAAAAAAAATGTCATCCGTTACAATGTCACACACTGCACAAGGTCCCACTTCAATCCCTGTTTTGACAATTATGAGTTTTATTTCACGTCTTCTTACTGCTGTTAACTTCAGTTATGATTTCCCCTCCTCATGATTACATTTCCACTGACATCTTTGTTGGTCTCCCTACTTTCTACATTATTTTTATCCCTTTTGTTTTCACAGTCCATATTGCCACTGTGTCACTTAGAATGGTCTCTTGCAACTGTCCCTTATCACGCATTCTCTTCTAAAACAGTATTTTCTACAAAAGTACTCAATACCTTATATCTGCCATGTGTTTAGCCTCTTCTCCATCTCCTGCAGCAGTATCCATTAACAAAAGCTACAGTAGAAAGATTTTTATTTATGCATTTCTCATACACACCTTTTTAGCAAAAGCTACAGCTTCACGTTCCAGTAAGCAAGTCATTCCACATAAAACTAGATGTCTATCCAGTGGGTCAATACTGTAAGCTGCTCAGTTATGCTGCCAGTGCTTTTAAAACTCTTTACTTAGTATGACTGCTTTCTTTACACAAAATGAATCTTAACTTACAGAGCTACAACTGTGTGTCTGTGTGTGCGCAGTCCTACAGGCCATCTAGATTCATTACCCTAGCTCCACAATAACTTGCATACATTCATTCCACTGGCTTCACAATAGTAAGTGTAGATTCATTATCCTAGTTCTACAAGACAGCACCACTGCCTAGTATTGACAAAAGCTAAATGTCTTACAATACATAAACAAGCTAATTTACTTCTCTACAAATGAAAAATTATTAACTCCCGCCAGTTATTGGCCTATCAACTTATCCATCGTACCTCAAACTATAATATTAGATCCTTGACCCAGCACATGCCCTCCCTTCAAACCTGCAAGATCAGTCTGTACTGCTCAGACCACTTTTTTTTCCCAATGCACTCCCTTCCAACAAAATCTTAAACAGATTGCCAAAAATTGAGGTCAGTGCTTAAAATTATGCCTCATGCAAATGTTTCCAGTACAATGGTACCACATTAACCAAAAATAATGATCATCTCTCATCAAAATAAGTTACTTCCTAATGTGGCCTAACCCAAACACAGTTCAGCTAGAACATATCTTCACTTCCTTTTCAGCTTTACAACCAAATGGTATCTGCGATATCCTCTCTTTTTCGCTTTCATTCTCTGTTCTTCCATCTTCATCCTACTTTCAACTAATTGTAAGTATCTCGAATTTTACCTTTTGTATGTACTTTATAAACACTATACAGTTTTTTTTATATGGAATGCTTCTTAACTAAAATAATTTGCTCTCTCTCTCTCTCTCTCTCTCTCTCTCTCTCTCAATTTACTGCATTTCGCCCCTAGGTTGAGCTTAAAAATGGTCCATTTGGATCAGCACTGTACATCAATTAACAAATTAAAAATTAAAATGGAGATGGATGTTACTTGTCCACATATAACAATGGAAGCTAGGGCTCCCCTTTTAACTAATGCAATGGCCACTATGCTGGCAACTGCTGCGCTTTTTAATTAGATTAAAAAGTATGAGGTAACTTTGTTTGCAATTTCTGCAATACTGTGGAGAGGGGACACTAGATGGATGGTTTAATACAGTCCCCAAACTGGCTATGCCTAGATTTTAGTATTGTAACTGTACTGCCTAATCCCTCATTCCTTTTGGGCTGAAACAACTTGGGGTGAAGGAGAGGCAATATCAAAATGGCCACTACTGATCAATGTTCTATTCCGGCTAACAAATTTTACATGAAATAAAACCCAATGTCGCAGTCTATGACCACGTCTAAAGAATGACAGGAATACCAGGCCTTGGACTTCACCATGAATCTTGGAGAAAACCTCCTAGGTTTTGCATTTTTTCGTTACTCATTTTTTCTCCTTCACTGTAGCAGCACTGAAACGACTCCTTATGCAAAGTGGCAGCTTGTTTCAAAACCTGGGCATTCTTCGAGTCCAAAACTGACCTCCTCATCCTCAGCAATATTTACACTGTTGCAACACTGTCCAATTTGTTTAGAAAGTGCTATAACCTACTTGGAGATGACATTACAGACAGCGCTTCATTACACATTGACCTAAACAAAGTAGAGCCACCCACTCAACCCCACTACACCTGTATGTCATTATTGGTTGTAGGATTTATTTTTATATCTGTTATCTAGAGAGGAAGAACCCTTTTTAGAACTGCAAAGTGGTATGACTTAGCAGTGAAATGAAGTTAGTTGCATTACACAAAAAATAAGGATTTATTTCTGGCTTATTCCTAGAAATGCCCCTAAATTAACTGCTTTATACATAAACTTTAATAGTCACATTGGAAACAAAGGCATCAATTCACTCCTGTTATTAGATCTCTAATGGACAAGGCTATCGATTTCCTACTTGCACTGTAAATGGATTCCCGATGAGCACGACCTAACAAACAAAACATTACCTTTCATTGAGAGGCAAATTCCAGTAGCAACTTGATTTTACACTCTTCCGTTTATTTTTTTCCACAATATGTATTCAGTGAGCAATAACATGAAATAATAAGCACAACGACAGACTAAAGAAAAAACGGCAATAACAAACCAAGCAAAAACGAAATCGGAAAGTGAGCAGTCAGTAACACGTCCTGGAAGTCACCCAGACAGAAAGATGCTAACAACAATTGCCTGAACGCAAGTTTATTATTTAAAATAAGAGCGTTTTCGCTGTCAATACAAATAGGCAGCTTCTTCAAAAAAAAATATATGAATACAACATTTGGCGCCAATCCTTTAATTTAAAAACCAAAGTGTAGTGTGTCATACTGACATCACTACTTCTTAAAAACACTTAAAGACGCACTAACATACTCCATTAGGACAAGGCAATATAAAATAAGAGTGCAAGTGTAGTTGAAGTGTCCGTAACCCCATCAAGTACAAATAATCAAAAAAAGGGGGATACCAACACTTAATTAATCACACAACAAGAATAAAACTAAAAACTAGGGGGAGGAGAAAATAAACCAAAGAATTATATATGTATAAATGTATGAAACAACCTCATAGTGATCAACTAAGAGATATCAGTCCACAAGCATCCCTCAAAGTAGGTGGAAAATGAAAACCACCTTTTTAAAAGTTATTTTTACAAGTGACTTCTCAAGAAGTAAATAGAAATGGGCAGTAACACACTGTCAGTGTACATGAGTATCTACACAATTGGCCCTATTTGGAGTAACTTCTCATTTTTAATAATACTGAGATGTTACAATTATCGTTGAGGCCAGGACAGTGGAAAGCATTAAGCTTGATCTGCCATTCCAATTCACGAAGTTCAAGTAACAGTGACAAAGGGCCCCCTCTGATACTCATAGGTATATGATCAATTCCCATGAAGTGAAATTTGTGTTCAGGGAAATTTTCAATATGCCTAGCTAGGGCGTTTTCCTGTTTATTAGTCCTAATGGCATAGACGTGTTCGTAAATACGCTGACGTAATTTACGATCCGTCTTGCCTATATAGAAAGCAGGACATACATTACAAAATGCTCCATAGATAACTGATTTTGTGTTACAATTAATTGTGTGTTGAATGTAGTATTTACTGTCATTGACTAGGAAAGAACCGCCTGTTTTTAAAAATTGGCACCAGTTACAGCAGCCACAGGCCACAGAGCCCTTACATTTGATAAAGCTAAGCTCATGTCTGGATTGTAAGAGCTCTTTAAGATTCCTTCCTTTTCTAAACACTACCCTAGGGAAGGGGCCCAATTTTTCAAAAAGGTAAATGTCATTCCTAATGAAGTCCCAGTTCTTATTCAAAATATTACAAATTCTCCCTGCGTCACTACTAAAAGCTGTTGTAAAACTGGTGACCAAATTACATTTTACCAAGTTGTCTAATCTAGTATTACCTATTAGTTGGGATTGATCATCGCTCAACTGTGTGTGTTCAACTGTGTTTCTATTCGTTGACAGGTCGACCTGTAGTTTGAGAAGAGGTCTAAAAAGACCTTCTGCTTTTTTCACTTCTATTTCAATGATGATTTCGTCAATTAATGAGGTCGGATAACCTCTATTCAAAAATTGACTCTTAAGAAACTGGCATTCTTCACTAAAGGCTGAATCAGAATTACACATACGGACTGCCCTTACAAACTGGCCTTTAACAATGGCCCTCTTTTGTTTGAAAGGGTGCTGGCTGGAATAATGTAATAAAGAATTACAATATGTAGTTTTCCTGTACACTTTGGAAAAGTACATCTTACCAGTATCATCTTTGCTAAGATTGACATCTAAATAATCAATAGTCCTGACAGAAAACGTGGATGTGAACCTCAAAAAGGTGGTAGTGTGGTTCATGAATTCCACTAAGGAATCAGCCTCCCCATCTTTACCTTTAAACAAGATGAAAATGTCGTCCAGGTAGCGAGTATAGAGATGGATCTGGTCCTTGAAAGTGGGGTTCGATAGAATAAACTTAGTTTCCCAAAAGGCCATGAAGATGTTAGCTACACTGGCTCCACATGGGGAGCCCATGGCTATGCCTTGTTTTTGCAAAAAAATATTTTCATTAAAAATGAAAAAATTGGAATCAAGGACTATATCAAGCAGTTCTGTGACGATACTGATTTCATTGTTAGTGGCACCCAGATCTTTCAATTTTAGCCCAACCCACTCGATGGCTTCCTGATGGGGTATCGATGTATACAAGTCAACCACATCTATTGTGAGAAAGTTGAATTCGGGATTGTATACGATGCTATCAATACTACTCAGGAAGGACCAGGAATCTTTACAGATGGAAGGAATACTCTTTAAATATTTTAAAAGAATATGATCGATCAATTTAGAACTATTATAAGTCATAGAAAACCTACCATCTATTAAAGCCCTCATGGGTGGGTTCTCTAGATTTTTATGCATCTTAGGGATGCCAAACATCATAGGAACTTTTGGGAAAACTATGTCTAAAAAGTTGTATAATTCCATATCGATTCTGCCTTCCAGGAACATGTCCCTGAGGTAACCCCTAATTCTCCTATGTGCGCCATTCATTTCATTGATAGAAGAGGGGCAGTACGCAGGTGTGTCCAAAACAGAAGACATTTTCTCAATATACATGCTGTTGTTGAAAATCACAAGCCCACCCCCTTTATCAGGTTTAATTACCCGGACTGGTAAAAGTTTAAAGTCAGATAGTGCCCTTCTCTGTTCAGTGGTGATATTCTGGAGGTTGTTAAACTTTGGCCCATTTTTTATCTTTTTCAATTGTTGTTAGCATCTTTCTGTCTGGGTGACTTCCAGGACGTGTTACTGACTGCTCACTTTCCGATTTCGTTTTTGCTTGAAATAATAAGCAAACTTAAAAGGTGCCAGGAATGTAAGGACTTATTATGGTGTTCTTTTTTTTAAATTTTCTTTGAAGAGGATCGCTTTTAACAAATCTGTTGTTCATGCTGACAGCTACGTCCTCTAGATGTCACTGTAAACCCACTTTAAGATCCTGTGTTAACTTGCTGTGCTAATATTTCAGTATTACATTTAGGTGTTTTACCAAACAAGGTTTAAAAAAATTAAGCACTTTTTCATAGGATACTTTATCAACCTGACAATATGACTTATTGGACACAATTCCCTCTCTTTTTAAGGCAGCTATGCAAGTGTATGTAATAGTGGTTCAGGCAGATAAGCTGTATGGAAAATGCCAAGTCCAGGTCTAGCAATATGAAGACACTATGTCAAAGAAAAATGTTCTTCTGCAAGCCACTGTCTGGAGAATATGGGGAGACATGACATCTTTATCAGATCTGCTAACTGTCAAGTCCAAGTCCAGAACACCGGAGGAATTTAATGGGTTATGTTTTATTAAGTATGATGGAACTGCCAGTTACCGGATACTGTGTAATCTTGAAAGGTGATGTGTGTACCTGTGAGTAGGATGGATGGACACAATTGACATGATCAGCATGTCATGACATGATCATCACTCAGCATTTTCCATACAGCTTATCTGCCTGAATCACTATTACATACACTTACATAGCTGCCTTAAAAAGAGAGGGAATTGTGTCCATACTCTGGAATAGACTGCCCATACATGTCAAGCAGAGCGCCTCCTTGGCCCTCTTCAATGGAAACCTTGATGATTGGATGAGAGATAGGAAATTCACCCTGTGGATCATGTCAGTCACCCTGCTAGACAGGGGTCCAGAGAAGTAAATATTGTGGGAAGAAATATCCAGGGAATTGTTATGGCTAGGCTTGTATAGGCCCTAGGGCCGATAGCCTAGTACCAACCTATGAACCTATAAAAAAAAAAAAAAAAAAAAAAAAAAAAAAAAAAAAAAAAAAAAAGAGTCTGCTCCGAAAATTTTCTGAGCTATTTTTCAGGGAGCACAGCAACAGGAGTTGTTAATCTTTTCATTCAGCTAGGCACTGTACGAAGACATACACAAATGCATGGATCTCACCAAACATACCCAATAGAACGACGACACTCTCCTCCAAGAAAAAGGAAGCCAACCTGGTGGTCCTCTGCCATAAACAAACTCTACAACAGAAGGAGGAAACTGATGCAGAATAAGGTGAAGTCCCAAGACTGGAAAACATTGTTTATCTGCCTCAACAAAAAGTTGAGATCCCTCATGAAATCCTCTAAAGCTAGGTATGAAAACAGAATTGCAGCAGATTGTAAAGACAACCACAAGGCCTTCTATAGTTATGTAAAGAATCTCCATTGCAATACCCAGATTTGCTCTGAGCTACTGCACAATGGTACCTCCTATACTGAGCCAACAGATATTGCCAGTATACTGGCCGACAGATTCAGTGCCAACTTTACCCCCCCCCCCAAAGGACCAATCACAATACCAGTAGATTGCCAGGCACTCAGTATTACTGCTGCACAGGTTTAAAAGCAGCACTGTCCAAGGCCAAGAATACAGCTTCTATGGGACCTGACAATACCCTGGTTGTGTTCTACATGAACTACAGAGTGAACTGGCACCTCACATGTGTGCTCTGTTCAATCACAGCCCCACTTCAGACTTTGTCCCTGTTGAATGGTGCACTGCCACAGTTATCCCTCTCCACAATGCAAGAGAGGGACTACAGACACTGGTAACCATTGCCCCATTAGCCTGATGAGTCTGATATGCAAAGCTATGGAATGCATCATCATGAACCAAAGGCTATAGGGAATCTCCAAACTCTGGATCCCACACAGTTTGGTTTTGTGAAGGGTAGAGCAAACCTGCTCAACTTGGTCGACTTCTTTGAGCCAGTCACCAAAGCTGTGGATGAAGGCAAGGTGGTTCCATACAGCCTACCTTGATCTGGCCAAGGCTTTTGATACCATTCCCCACTCAGGAATCATAGAAAAACTCACTAAGCTTGGCATCAAACCCTAGATCACTGGGTGGGTTGCAAACTAGCTCACAGATAGAACCCACAGTGTGAAAGTAGATG
Organism: Protopterus annectens; assembly: GCF_019279795.1. NCBI lineage: Eukaryota > Metazoa > Chordata > Ceratodontiformes > Protopteridae > Protopterus > Protopterus annectens. Next base: position 708,337,078 of record NC_056739.1, on the reverse strand, counting down.
ACTCCAAGTCAGACTGCCAATTAGTCATGAGTGGAGTCCCACATGGTTCGGTCCTGGGTCCTCTCCTGTTTGGTATCTACTTCTTTGAAGTCCAGGCCAACACAAAGTTTGCCGATGATTGCAAGTTGGGAGCTATTATTAACTCCCAAAGTGATGTTGACATCCTACAGAATGGTCTCACTGTGACCAACAACTGGTGTCAGAACCATGGCCTTAAGCTCAATGCCAAAAAATATGTGTCGTCATCCCCTTTGGGAAAAACCCAGTTCCCATGAAGTACCACATTGATGGTAGTCCACTGAACACAGAAGACGTTATAAGTGATCTGGGAACACAGGCTGACAGCAACCTCTCTTTTGATCACCACAATGCCACTGTGGTCAGGAAGTCCTTCTATGTGGCACATCTCATTACTAAGGGTTTTGCATCCAGGAAGAAAGCAGTCATTGTCCTACTCTACTCTTCCATCATTAGGCCAATCATTGACTACAATGCCCCATTTGGCATGTACCTCACTAGACACCTGCAACAACTGAAGAGGCCGCAAAAGTACCTCACAAAGAGGATCCTATGCCTTAAACACTTGTCCTACATGGACAGACTCAAAATGACTCCAACTATTCTCTGTCTCACATTGCCTACTTCGAGGCGATCTCTGCTTGACTTACAAAGCCATGTCTGACCCAGCTCTGTTAGAAATGCTACATCTAAAGAAATCCTAATCCCTTCGCACCACAAGCTCCAGAGATCTCAACCTCATTACCACAATTAACAGAACATGCTGGAGGGACAGGTTCATAACCCAGAGACTGCCCATGCTATGGAACAGACTTCCCCTACATGTCAAGCAGGGCATCTCGCTGACCCTCTTCATGAGAAATCTTGATGAGTGGATGGGAAACAGGAAACTCACCCCGGGGAGAACACCAGTGGCTCTACTCAGCAGAGGCACTGGGAACTTAGGTCAGGTGGCACTATGCCAGGGTAATCCTACGGCTAGGCTTGTAAAGGCACCAGGGCCATTAGCCTAGTACACACCTATGAACCTACAAACCTATTAGAGCTCAGTTAAGCTCAACAACCAGCTCATAAACCACATAAATGGAACGCACTGCACAGTTTTGTCAAATTAAGCAAAGAAATTAGGAATTTTAAATCCTTTTAGCACCTGCGAGCAATGATTTTAAACTTTCACTCCACAAAGTGGCTTTCCTTTAAAAAGGAAGGAACATTTATTAAAAAGACATAAAACATGAAGGGTCGAATTTACAGTTTTACCATACATAGCCAGCCATAACTAGGTAGCCACCTAGGTCACTGTTTGTCCAGAGGTGCTTTTATGCCCTTTAATTATTAAATTTTATTTCCAATTAAAGAAATGCAACTGTTACATTTGTTCTCTCAGTCTGTCTCAACTTATAATTCAACTCTCTCAGTCTTTTGATTACTTTGTAGGGCCCTTGTTTTTGGTAAAGAATGCAATTATTTTCTGCTATGGGTATCATGTTTAGTACCTTATATCAAGAGTGAAAAAACTTTTCCTTATTGTTACTAATGTAGCTTTGCCTGGGCCTGTTCTGTGTGCTCCCTCACAACAGGTAGGACTGTTACCTTTCTTTCCACCATCATCATCACATGTTCAAGAACACTTCTGAAAGGAATAAACTTGTTCCTGTATCTCATTAGCCAAATCTAATACATCTCCATGAAATCTTCAATAAAAAGAGCACAAACAGGTTGAACCCTGTGGAGGATATGGGAAAAATCTTACTAATAGCAATCCTAACTGCCTGTTCCCGCTTTCTACCTATACAAAGTGGTGTCCCTCTCCTTTTTTTTTTTTTTTTTTTTTTAAAAAAAAAAAAATTCACTAATGACCTACACTTCTCCTGCACATCTTCTTCCCTTGTACAATACACTGACTCCACTGTCATCTCTCTCTGCCGGCATCTCAAACCTCCTTTCTATAACACAGCATACCTTCACTTCTGTAGAAAAATGCAGAACTCTCAACCGTACTGAATTCCTCTGTATTTACTGGTTTAGAGGGCAAAAGGTGCCACGAATTCCTGAGTGGCCCCTTAAACTCCTGATTCTTTAACTCCTGATTTTTTTTTTCTTTCTTAAGAGTATTTTTTTGTATTATCTCTTTAAATTTACACTTCTCCCGTTCGATTATCAGTTAGTGTGCGGGGAGTGCCTTCTGTGTGGAGTCTGCATGTCCTCCCCGCGGGTCGAGTGGCATTCCGACATACGTGAAAGGGCGTGCCTTCATTGAAGGTTGGGCGACGAGCTGGCAACTTGGCACCATGAAAATCTACTGCCAATCATTAGTGGACTGGAGTTCCGCTGTGGCTACCCCTAACCGGGAAAAGCCGAAAGACAACAACAACATCGCTTTAAATTTACGGCTGACATCACCACACATCACCAGCTTACAGGGGCGTGTGTGATGACATCAGCTACAGTCTGTTGGACTGAGTTAGATATTTATTTTGATCTATTTTGGAGAGAAATAGGGAACGGCAATGGCAGATGTGCATAAGTTTTACAGAGTTCGCAGGTCAGAATGAGAAATGGGCTCAGCCTCCAGGTAAGAAAAAAGAATTACCTGATATGTCCATACTTCGTAACGTTGCTTAGTGGCATAGCTTTTATCCTTTCGGCCAGCACCTGATAAATACAGCGCTACATAAAACACAACTCAGAATGGTGTGTGTGTGTGTGTGTGTGTGTGTGTGTGTATTTTTTTGCTTCCGTGCTTTCATAGTTTGCTGTATTTTTACCTGTTGAACTGCTAGTTTGCTGATCAGAACTGTGTGTTTTTATCTGCTGCAACAAGTCCCACTCCCGTTTGCTTCTGCTGTAAGTCCATAGTTTGTAGTTGCTGTATTTTATATGTACTGCCATTAGAACAGAACTGCGTCTGCCGTACGTCCGTAGTTTGGTGTGTGTGAGAGTGTGAGAGTGAGTGAGTGAGTGAGTGAGTGAGTGAGTGAGTGAGTGAGTGAGTGAGTGAGTGAGTGAGTGAAACTACTGAACAGAACTGTGTATTTTTATCTGCTGCAAGGCAGAACTGTGTATCTTCATCTGCTGCAAGGCAGAACTGTGCATCTTTATCTGCTGCAAGGCAGAACTGTGTATCTTTATCTGCTGCAAGGCAGAACTGTGTATCTTTATCTGCTGCAAGGCAAATCCATTAGAACAGTCAGAAGGCAAGTTGCTGTATTTTATTTAGAACAGAAGGCCGTGTGTGTATGTGCTGCCATTAGAACTGAAGGCAGGTAAGCCCGTAATTGCGCTGTATTTTATTTAAAACAGAACGCAAGTCCATTTTATCTGCTGCAAGGCAGAACTGTATATATTTTGTTATCTGCTGCAAGTCCATAATCATAGTATTTTATATAGAACTGAAGGCAAGTCCGTAATTGTGCTGTATCTTACAGAGAACAGACGGCAAGTTCACTGTATCTGCTGCAAGACTTATTTAGAAGGCAGGACTTGTTTAGAAGAAGTGTGTGTGCATTTTATTTAGAACTGAACGCAAGTCCATAATTACCTGCTGCTATTTAGAAGGTGCGTGTGTCCGTAATTGCACTGGCTCTTACAGAGAAGACAAGTCCATTTTATCTGCTGCAAGGGGTGTGTGTGTGTGTGTGTGTGTGTGTGTGTGTGTGTGTGTGTGCTGCCCCAGCTAAGTATAACTGGTGGGTAGTGTTACTCAGGCTCAAGGTACAAGAAACAAGAGTCTGAATTCCCTATCCTTACCACTACTTGTGTTCAATGTTTGAAATGTTTGGCTCGTACGTTTGGTCTGTTCCTCTTAAAATTTGTGGTTTTCTAGCAAATTACTGAGAACTGAATTGACTAAATCATGACAGCCATTTAGGTTTGTCTTCCTAGCTTTCAAGAAATGCATGCAAATTTGGCAACACAAAACATTTTATTCTAGCAACTTTCCAAGATTATATAAGCGATGTTTAAAAATATGTCCCTGGTTACTGGGCTTTTGTCCCTCTCAATAAATTTTGGCTTTTTCCAAATTTCTTGTGCTGCAAAGTTGAGAGAGATAGTTGAGTGTCGAGTGGATTGTACAAGGAGCTGACAGCTTCAGGTGAAGAGAAGTTTAGTGTTGCTTATACCAAGTCTGCTTGCATTGCTAATAGCACAACAGGTAGTATACTTGCTTTTGATGCAGAAGCATGTGGGTTTTACCCCCACTGTATGTAGATGGATTGTTCATACGTCTGTACTGTGTTATACTTTTAAAGGCGGTGGATGCAGTCCTGAGAATGTCCCCATTTGAAGGAGATACCTAGTAACTATGAACCTGTTGGTTAACTAGTGCAATGCAAGCTTGACTGGAATTAAATCAACATCCCCACTTTTTTTCCCTGATTTTCTACATGGGGTCTGCTGTTACTTGTCAGCTTTCAACACCTCTCGATTCAATGCAGTTAATTTTAATTTTATAAAAAACAATTATATTTTAGTTTTATACAAGTTCAAAGTCTGATACACATTAAAATGTTTAAATAAACACTATTCTGGTTATATTTTGTGTTTAATATTTTGTCTGTTCTTCAATTTGTGTGTGAATGATGGTGTCCCACAATTGCACTGGAGTGGGCGGGGTTACATAATCTATGCAAATTTTATGTTAATTAATGTATACATTTGTATCTATTTTTCAATGGCTGTTGTCCAGATTTTTGATGTTTACAGGTTGAGTGGTATGGAAAAATGGCTAACTGAACACCAACATTTACTTAACCCCAAAAAGGCTAAGCTCTTTCTCTTCTTACCCAAGTCCCTCTCTCGCCATGAATTCACTTTTACCATTTTTTCCCTCAATAAAACTCCCATAATAGCGGATCCCCACACCAAATTCCTTGGAATTATAATTGATGACCAGCTAAAATTCAACATCCATATACAACAGTGTATCAAACAAATCAAAAACTAGGCCTCCTCTACAGAAATAAAAAAAAATCTTAGCTCCCAAATCCAGACCTTCTCTTGCTCAAGCCTTTCTCCTCCCTTCCCTTCTCTATGCCTCTCCAATCCTAACCCATCTCCAATCATCACACCTATCCAAACTCAAACAGGTCTATAACAGCACTGCCAGATTTGCCAGTAACCTACCATACAAATCTCATCATTGCCTTGCTCTGAACAACTCCTGTGGCTAGAATTTCTGCCAACTCCTAGTTCTCTCACAGCTTCAGCTAACTCACTCCCTGCTAAATAAACCCTTGGCCTGCCTCTCACTCTCTTCATTAGTGTCCCACTGTACTCCAGTTCACCCACTCTGTAGCTCAGACCAAAACCTACTAGACATCTACAAACCTAACAAAAATACTGGCAAACTCCTGTATAAACACTCTGCCTCCCACGCCTGGAATAGGCTACCTCTTTATATATGCAACATCACAAGTTCCACTTGTTTCAAATCTGAAGTTAAAAACTACCTCCTAAACTCTAAAACCTGCCCTTGCCATAATCCCCCCTGCACTCAAACACCTGTTCTTGCCACGTCGTCTACCAAATCTATGTCCTTCAACCTAAATCTTAAACTATACCCTCTAAAAAGTTCCACTTCAAGTTGACAATCAACAGGGAGTTTTGAGTCAAACAAGTCAGTCAAAGAAAAGTACAGTTTTGTACCTACCATAAATGTAGATGTCCAATAGGTATGCATCTGCAGTCATAACATATGGGTTGTCCTGCCTCAGGCAGCCCTTCGGTCGGCCGGATTCCAAAGTCTGGGTCTGGCCTCGACTGATGTCGCACTTTCCCCGACGTCATAGCTACTGGGGTATAAAGGCATCAGCCGACGCCATTTTCCTCAGTGTTTCTTGCCCCAGATGCCAGGTGCCCTCTAGGAAGGCTAAATTTGGATAAATATTGAATGTTCCAAACAGTAGCAAAAAATATGTATATACATATATACAAACAAACAAACAAATACACCATAACAGATTCCCCCAGCTAGCTGAAAGAGGGGTAAGCACCCTAGGAATACCACATAGGGGAAGGAGGGTGGGTAATCCTGACTGTAGATGCATACCTATCGGACATCTACATTTATGGTAGGTACAAAACTGTACTATGTCCTTCAAGGATGCATCTGCAGTCATAACATATGGGTAGAATACCATAGCCAAACTGGAGGAGGAGGTACTAAGATAAGGATGGTGTAGTTAAGATCCCCTGTAAAACTGCAGTTGCAAAGCCTGCTCGGGATCTGGAGTATAAAGGTAGATTATAATGCTTGGCAAATGTATGCACGGAGCTCCAAGTAGCAGCTTCTAAAATGTCCTTGGTAGCCACTCCTTGTAGGAAAGCTGTAGTGGTGGCTGTGGCCCTTGTGGAATGAGGCCTGATATGTTCAGGAGCTGTCTTTCCATGAAAAGAGTAGCAAAAGCGAATGCAATTTCCTATCCATTTTGAAATTGTCTGCTTGGAAATTGCTTTTCCTTGCACCCCAGTTGCATAGGCTACAAAAAGTTGGTCAGTTTTTCTGCTAGTTTTAGTTCTGTCCAGATAGTAGCGTAGTTGTCTGTGTATATCCAAGGTGTGCAACAGTTTCTCTCCTTTGTTCTGTGGGTTAGGGAAGAACGTAGGCAAATGAATGGCTTGGTTCAAGGATACCCTGGATACCACCTTTGGCATGAAAGTTGGATTGGTTCTCAGAGACACTCTATCCTGGTGAAAAATAATGAAAGGCTGCACTGCCATTAGTGCCTGTAGCTCGGATACTCTTCTTGCTGAAGTGATTGCCAGAAGGAAAGCAGTTTTCCAAGATAAAAACTGTAAGTCTGCTGATGCTGCTGGTTCAAAAGGAGGTAGTGTCAATTTTTCCAGCACAAAATTGATATCCCATGCAGGTAGAGGGGGTTTCCTTGGAGGTTTAACATTTTTGATCCCTCTCAGAAATTGTCTGAGTAGAGGGTGAGAGAAGAGAGGCGGATCCATGTTGTATTCTGCTGAAATTGCTGAAGCATGAATCTTAATGGAAGAGTAAGACAGGCCATTGTGGAGCAATTCTGCTAAGTATTCTAGGATGTGTGCTAGGTTTGCCACTGTAACATCTGTGCCCTTTGATGTGCTCCAAATGAGGAATCTCCTCCATTTAGCAGAGTATGCTTTCCTGGTGGAGGGTCTGCGAGACTCCAGGATAATGTCCTTGACCCTCTGAGATAAGAAAGTTTGGTTTGGTCTTAAGCAATTTTCCAGGCAGTTAGTTGCAGAGTTTTCAAGCTTGGATGCAGGGTCTTGAAACTGTTCTGCGTTAGAAGAAGAGGCCATAGGGATAGAGGCCATGAGTTCGCCTGAGACATGTTTTTCAGTAGCAGATACCAGTGTTGTCTTGGCCAGTCCGGAGCTATTAGTATCACCTTTCGCTGTTCCTCCCTGATCTTCAGAAGAACCTTGTACATCAATGGGAGAGGTGGGAATGCATACACTATTAGGGCATTCCAGCTGAAAGAGAGAGAGTCCACCCTCCAGGCTTGTGGGTGGTATGTCCTTGAGCAGAATTTCTTCAGTTGGTGGTTGAGAGGGGAGGCTAACAGGTCTATCTCTGGCAATCCCCATTTCTTTGTTATGAGTTTGAAGATGTCTGGATGCAGCATCCATTCGTGAGCATCCGTGGTAGTTCTGCTTAAGCTGTCTGCTAGTGAATTCTCTTTTCCTGGTACGAATTTGGCCTGTAGCTGGATGTTGAGATTCAGGGCTAGGTTCCACAGATCCATTGCCATCCGGCATAGAGGGTAGGAATGCGTGCCTCCCTGTTTGTTTATGTACCACATGACCGTGGTGTTGTCCGTCCTTATCAGCAGATGTCCTTGCTGGAGGAATGGTTTGAATGCCTCGATTGCATGCTTCACTGCCAGCATCTCCTTTTGGTTTATGTGCAAGTTTAGCTGTCCTTGAGACCATAGGCCTTGGATACATTTGTCCTCCATGTGAGCTCCCCATCCTAGGTCTGAGGCGTCCATGGTGATGGTCTGCCTTGGTTTTGGTTTCGTGAAAGGCAACCCTCTGTTGGACTGGCAGGCCTGAGCCCACCACAGGAATTCCTTTTGAAGGCATGGGATGATTGGTATCATGGTTTCTAGACTGTGTCTGTGTTGGTTGAGACCATACATTCCTTAGGTACCATTGTAATTTTCTCATATGCAGTCTGGCATGTGGGATCAAGATTATGCAGGATGCCATGAAACCCAGGGCCTGCAGGACTTTCCCTGCAGTAAGCTGAGTTTGTCTTGTCAAAGTCATGAAATAATCTGGAAGTTGTTTTTGTTTTTCTTCTTTGAGAAAAGCCATCTGAGTTGGTGTCCAGATCTGCACCCAAAAAGGTTATCCTTTGGGATGGCACTAGTCTTGACTTTTGGATGTTGACTGTGTATCCCAAGGCCTGTAGCAGGTGTATGACATAGGCCAAATCCTTTATCAATTTTGTCTTGTTGTCCGCTTGTATTAGGCAGTAGTCCAGGTATGGGTAGATTTGAATTCCCTGAAGTCTGCAATGTGCAATTACTGATGCCAGGCATTTCGTGAATACTCTGGGCGCAGTAGATAAGCCAAAGGGCAATGCTGAGAATTGATAATGCTCTGATCCTGCAAGAAATCTGAGGTGTCTTCTGCAATCTGGTCAGATAGGGACGTGCAGATATGCCTCCTTGAGATCTAGAGTCACCAGCGAAGACTCCTTGCCCAACATGGGAAGAAGTTGCTGTAGGGTCAGCATTTTGAATTTTGGTACAATGAGAAATGTGTTCATTGCGGACAAGTCGAGAATAGGCCTCCATTGGTTTTCTTTTCTTGGTACAAGGAATAGTCTGGAGTAAAATCCTTGGCCTTGTTCCATAGATGGTACTCTTTCTATCGCTTTCATCTGCAGTAAATTTTTGATTTGTCTTAAAGACTCTGGCTTCTGATTTGGTGGTAGGTTTGGCATTCCGCTCTTTTTTGGTAAAGTGTGGAAGTGAAACCTGTACCCTTTGTTTATTGTTTGCAATGTCCATGTGTCCTTTGTAATGCAATGCCAGTTTTTTGAGAATAAAGCCAGCTTTCCGCCCAAGGGAGCTTCCAGTTGTTCCCTGGTAGGCGGAATCAGAGTCAAGTCATTGTGTCTGTCCTGTGCTAGTGGTTGTAGTTGCAGCTGTGGCAGTACTCCTCTGGTTGGCAGGCTGCCACTGACGGCCCCTATAGGCACCTTTGGATTGACCTCTGCCTCAAGGGCGTCTATTTCTGCCTCTCTGTGCTCTGGAGGTGTCTGGAAAGGACCAATTCTTGGAAGGCCAGTTTCTGCTGAACCTCAGAGGTTGGACCTGTAGAAATTCCTTTACTGTTTGTACAGATTTAGCTTTTTCTTCCACCTTCTTTAGAATCTCCTGTGCAGGGGGGCCAAATAAACTTTGTTTCTCCATTGGAGCATCTAGGAGCTTAGCCTTGACATGGTCTGGCAGGGATTTCTCTTTTAGCCAGGCATGCCTACGAATTACTGCCCCAGTCATAGCTGATCTAAATGAAGCCTCCAGTGCATCATAGCCGCATTTTAAGAAATGATTACTGACCTGCTGAGAGTTGTGTACCAAATCCTAAAGGGATTTACGGTCTAAAGGTTCAGTAGAAGAAAGCTTCTTATTCAGCTGATCTAACAAATATTCTTGGTACTGTATCATATGGAATTGACAGTTTTAAAGCCCTGGCAGAAAGAGTAGCAGATGTATAAACCTTTTTACCCCATCTCTCTAATGCTCTAGACTCTCTGTCAGAGGGTAGGGGATTTTTGGCGGTGGCAGCTGCAACACCTTTTGGGCCCTGTGAAATAGTTTCTGGATCTGCAGCATGGGCTTTATACAGGTGGAAGTGAGAATCCGGGTCCCTGTAATATCTGTCAGGTTTGGCAGGGCCGGAGGAAGAGAATCAGGTGCAGAACTAACATCATTATACACATCATCAATTACAGTTAGCACTGGTGGTATGGCTAAGGGCCTATGCTGGGGCAAATGTAAAAAAGTCCTTAGCCTTTTTCTCGAATCAGAAAAATCCTGACCCTGCCATTGAAAGTGTTCCCTCATAGAGTGCAAGGTCTCCCCAAAGGAAAATTCTTCAGGAGGGGAGGCAGAAGGGATAGAATCTTCAGCATCTGAATCCTCAAAAGGAGAATAGGCCCCTTCTTGATGGTCTGACAAATCAGAGCCATCCGTGGAGTAATCAGAGGAGACAGGTTCAGAGGGTTCAGTCCTAGGCCTTTTGTCTGGTGGTGGTTGGGAGGCCCTGTCTGGGTGAGGTTGGGAGCCCCTAATCAAGGATATCAGGTCCTCAGCAAGACTGAGAATCTGAGAACTCGAGGAAGGCCTCTGAGAAGTAGATTTGGCAGGTAAAGCTTTTGAAAGTTTGGCAGCTTTAGCCCTGGAGAAGGCCTTAATAGACATAGAAGCTGGGGGCCTAGCTGCCCCACGTGCAGGTGTAGATATGTCCAATGGAATGGTGTCGGACAAATCTTGAGCGCTAGCTTCGGTAGGGATTTCTGAAGCCGACTCGGCCGGGGCCTCAGTGGCCTCGGTTGTCGGAGGTAAGGTTTCTGTCGTAGGAAGAACAGAGGGCTCGGTTTCAGCCGAAACCGAGACACTCGCAGTAGGCCTAGCAGTGGTTTCAGCCGAAACCGCGGGCCGCGAGTGTCGGTCCTTTTCCCTGCGTTTTTTGGCCAAATGCGAAGTCGGAGTCTCCGACGGCATTTTATATGCAAAAGCGGAACCGAAAAAGTCTTCTGCAAACTCCGACCGACGTCTAAGAGTCCGTCGGTTGAAGGAGGCACAGGCTAAACAAGCTGATACGTCGTGGTCTGGGCCTAAGCAGGGAAGGCAGTAAGAATGGAAATCCTTATGAGGTATTTGTTTCCCACAAGTTAAACAATTATTTACTTTGTCTGAAATCGGCTGAGGCAAGAAAGAGTCCCCAACGGGGTACTTAGCTTTTTTCGAAGTATTCGGTAGCTGAAATCTCTGGATCTGACCGACCGGCACTTGCGAACAGCTTCTGCTTTGGGCACTACGCGGCAAGAAAGACCGAGGAAAATGGAGTCGGCTGATGCCTTTATACCCCAGTAGCTATGATGTCGGGGAAAGTGCGACATCAGCCGAGGCCAGACCCAGACTTTGGAATCCGGCCGACCGAAGGGCTGCCTGAGGCAGGACAACCCATATGTTATGACTGCAGATGCATCCTTGAAGGACATCTGTTAAACCCTACTATGCATACACTCTGAATTCATTTCTTACAGCTAATGATATAGCTAACAGTGAACCAAGATATTGGCACAAAAATTGAACTAAGTTGTTAATTACATATTTCTGCATATACCAGATATCATGACTGAACACAATACTTAACTACACCTTATGTTAAACTATATTTTTTGCAGATACCTGGTTTCATCTGCACCTTTGTACTGTATACTATAATCTGCTAATATTACTGTATCACCTTTTTTTCTTATCTTTCTAAACAATGTTACATTTCTTATATATTTAATGTATTGTAATCTTTTATAGAAAGTTTTGTATTTCTGGAGCTTTTCTCCTAGAGTCGCCACTGAAAATGGGCCAATGGATCAGTTGGACTAACCAGGTTAACAAATGGCAAATAAACTAAGAAAATAAATAAAATTAGCCCTTCAAATGAGACATTAAAACAGAGGACCCATCTGCCTGTGTGCTGGTAGCATAAGAGGATGTCAAAGATCCCACAGCACTTACTTTGGTGTGTGTGTGTGTGTGTGTGTGTGTGGGGGTTGCGGAAATTCCTCTGTGACCAGGCAAAATTTACCCTAGTCAGTATAAATACCATCTTTAATCTCCTCTGAAAAAGATGCCTAACCTGGTCAACAAAAAAATGATAAATAAATAGGGCACTAGGGCATTCCTTTTATTCCCAGATTTGAAAATTTCCCATTTCAGCACTTTTTAGGGTATTACTGAAGGGCAGTCCTATGACCGCCACCTCAAACTCAAGTTGAGGGCATTGCTAACAAAATAAATAAATAAAATAAATACATAAGAATAAAGAAATAAAACTCTACAGTTGAGAATGAGTAAACCATCTATTTGCAGAGGATACTGTGTTCAGTGGTTTGATTGGCAGACAAAGTTCCTTCACACCTTTAGACATTAAGGGCGTTTCTTTCTCTATTAAAAATTTCTTCTAGGATATTAGAATTCTAGGATAATCCTACCAATTAAAATATAACCATCAGTTCTCTAGCAATGTTCTTGCCTGCCTAAGGATAGCACATAGCATAATTTAAGATTAATATATACAAGTCTATGCTTGTTCTTTCAAAAGGGAAATTTACTATGGGTAGCAACACCAGAGGAGAATAAAACCTGTTACAAGGGGTACAGTCTTCGGACATTTTGGATACGTGTACAAAATCTTTAAATGGCTGAGAAGACTTCTTTCCAGTACAACAAACCAAAACCCCATTCCATAGATTCTTATGACCTCCCTCACCAAGACACGAATATGCACAAACTTTAGTAGGATGTCTCGAAAATTCTATGGCACTAACAGCTGTTTAACAATATTTCCCACTTTTTGTTTTACTCACTAAATCACCACATTTTCATTTGTGCAGGAAGGCAGCTGACTTTCAGAAACAGCAACAGTAATTGCCTGCATATTTCTGACGTCTCTTAAAAGTAGAAAACTATCACAGTACCTTCTTTTTTAATCAATACTTAATCAACCCCTCATTTCCATCGGTGTCTTCTGATTCAGATGCTGCTGGATTTGCATCCTGTCCTACTAACATCAGAACCATGGTATGAAACTCATCAGAACTGCTTTGTGGTAGAGAATCATCTGTTCCATCCTCCTTCCCCAAAAGTGTTTATTATATGAAACAAAATATATTATTTCTGAAAAAAAGTTTAATTTTAACTAGGACTAGTAAATTAACGGACTGTCATGAGGCAATTTAGTCAGAATATATATTTTTTCTTTTTTACCTACATTTTTTTTTCTGAAGGAAACTTGGTAAAAATCACTGTACTGCAACATAGTTTTATTTACTTGTGAAAAATATTGCCGACAGAGGCTGGGACAAGTGTTTTTTTCTATAAAACACTGAATTCTTCTGTCAGGACTTTCACCAACTCTTCCATGGTCTGCTAACTGCATTTCAGACTATTTCTTTGCCCCTTCTGACAGAAATAACTGTTGGGTGTGATCTATTGTATTTTCACCAGGATGAGACTGAAATCAGTCCAATGGGATCAGTGCTCTATCCCAGTTATCAAATTCAAAATAGTAAAAACTAGGATTTGAGAAAACTGATCTCTGGGTGTGAAGGACCTTATATAAAAATTTAATAGACTTTTGGGGGCAGAAGCTTGACTGCCAGGCAAGATGATGGTTACAAAGAAAACATCCTTTAAACGCTTGCAGAACAGGAAGAACAGCTGTAGATTGAGAAATATCCACTTGTAACAAATCATATCTTTGCTGGGATTCAAGTATTTCTTTATTGCTCCAATGAAGTAACTCCTTCACTCTGGACATAGTATGAGAAAAGGAAAACTCTCAGGAGAGGAATCTGAAGAAGATTCATAAGTGCTGGGTTTGTGGATTCCTTGTAATCCAGGCACAGATCACTCCTCAGCAATTTGTAGGAGACTGAGTAGAGGGAAAGACTTTAAGGCACTCTGCATAAGGCAGGTTTGTTACGCCTTGTATTCTTTTTGTAAGGAACCTCTGAGGTCAATCTAGTTGCTGCATATGCCTGGTCAGGTACATACCAAACGGAGCATGGGGATAATGACCAATTTGGACTTGGACGCCATGTCCTTACTTATAAGTTGCACATGGATTTCCTCACCATTGTGGCCACATGGTGATTGAAGGTAAAGCTACTGTCTATATGTGCACCCAGATCCCCGACCACTGGGCCGAGTCTTAGGAGTGCATTACCAACATGTTAATTATTTGGAATTGTTAACTTCCCAAACAGTGCGATTATGCAGCATCAAAAATTACTTCAAAAAATGAACATACTGGTCTCTGGGATAAACAGAAATGTAATGTGCTGCAGTTTAATGTGCAATTGATTTGTTTATGGTACTTGTATGTTAACTGTTCGTACTTTACAATTTTAGAGCATGCAATCTGTAATGCAAATTTGGAGATATTTTACAATTTGTAATGTGAAATGCAGGAAATACAAACTCCCTGGAAAGGGGAATTCTTGAAAGCTGCTTTGGTGTATTCGGTGAAATCAGAAAATCTGAACCAAGTATATTACTGTATTAATAAAGTCATATCCTGTGGGTCTGGACACATCTGATACAGCACTGAAGTCGATCATAAAATTCAAACCCGATGAAAACAGTAGTTGATAAATGGTACAATGCCCTTTTCTTTGACTTGTAAATCGGGCAACTGCACTAGTAAAAACTGCATTTTATCTACCAGGTCTGAACTCAACATGTGATACAGAGTTTAGTGCCCTCAACCAAAAAGGCAGAAGATACATAAATGTATTTTCCAAGGCAATCCATCATCCTAGACCCTTTATCCTGGGGATGGGTCTGTGGTGGGTAAACAATCTTAAGGAGGACAGCTGGCCTAAGGACTGACATCAGAGTATAGGCAAAGAGAAAGAAATAGGGGGTCCTAAAAAAAAGACCAGCCCTGGTATAGTTTTTGGTAGAATCTAGAACAGAAGCTGCTGTTAAGAAAGGAATAATTAGTAGAGCATATAAAAGTACTGCACGATAACTACAAGAATCAACCAGAGGAAGTCAGAAAGGATTGGGAAGAGAGATTGCATGAGCAATTCACAAAGAAACAATGGGAAGATATATGTACGTCTCACAAATAGGTAACAAAATCTAAAGATTTAGGATTTTTGCTTGGATGTTTATACAGATATTTGTATACCCCAAGTAGACTCCACAGAATTTTTCCTCAGCTAAACAGCAAATGGTGGTGCGATGGGGAGGAAAGAGGTACATGGGAAGTGGTGGGTTGGTGGACTTTGAGGATTCCCTGGGGGATGCAGCATCAAAGATAGATGCTGGGTGGGCAGATTGGTGTGACAAGGGAGATAATTTTTCTGAGCTATGATACCATGTCTAGGCAATTTCAATTCTGTAAGGCCTTGTTGTGTCTAAATTATGGTGGCTGCCAAAAAAGCAATTACCAGAAAATGGAAACTGACATTTAAACCAACAACATTAGAAGTAGTGAATATAGTAACAGATAAAACAACTGGAACAGAGATCTTTAGAAAAGGTTAGGAGCAAACAGCACAGAAACAATGGGAATTGTGGGAATACATACAGGGGAGGAATGTGGTTTAAAAGAAGGCAGGATTTAAATGAGCTATGTAATGATTGACCCAAAATTACTGGGTAGATAAGTGATGTATAATGTTTGCAACTGGGAGTGTGTCAGTATGGTTTGTGATATAAAATGCTTGCAACTAGAAATGTGTTGATGAGGTTTGTTTTCATTTATATAACTGTATGACTGCTTAGGTTGTAAGTGATGGTTTAATAAAGAAGTTTCTTGTTTAAAAAAGGGGGGGCAGGATTTGAATAAATTATGTAATGTTGCTTAGGTTATATGATACATGGCAATATACGTTAAGTATAATGTTTATTAATATTAATTTACTAGTTTGATTACTTTTGTATAAATGTAAAATTGCCTGTATCACAAGTGATAATTCAATAAAGGTACATTTAAAAAAAAAAATAAGCATCTTCTGCAGGATGGCACAAGGTCAGGGAAAATCTCTCTTATCTAATCCCTTCTAATACATCTCCAAACTTGGTCTTTTTTTTTCTTTTGGGTGAAGGAATCTCCATCTTTCTCCTCTGTCAACATCCAGGGTTCAAGACTCCAGGGGAGTTTGTGGGCTTCTTCTTCATAAACATTTGGCAGCTGACATTATAAAAGGAAACTGAAAAGAACATTGTACTGCAAAACAAAATGGCCCAAACAGTAGCAAGAGTGTAAGGATTTCATTATTGCTGCAAAAAGCTGACGATATCAGGGCAGCATCTGATGCAAAAATTACTGCAGGTACAGCACATAAAGGGCAACTATGCCAGTTGACTGTGCCAAAATCTCTGGTGTCAACTGCTGTAGTACTGGTGATGTTGTCTTTTGGCTTTTCCCAGTTAGGGGTCACCACAGCGGAACTCCAGTCCGCTAATGATTGGCAATAGATTTTCACGAACGCCGAGGTGCCAGCTCGACGTTCAACCTTCAACAAAGGCACGCCCATTTACGCACGTCTTTCGAACCCCCACCCAACCGCAGGGAGGACATGCAGACTCCACAAAGAAGGCACTCCCCGCACTCCAGACGAGAATCGAACGGGAGAACCTCTTGCTGTGAGGCAACAACGCTACCACTGCACCACAGTGGCTGTAGTACTGGTGATACTGGCATAAAAATACTAAAGGGGGACCACATTGTTTAAGGCACCCAAGTCCTAACCTTGAGAATCCAGGCTAAGAGGCCCATGGACACAGGCAATGAGAGCATCCAAACCAACAACAGCAAGAGCTGAATTCTTTGGAGGAGCCATCAACACAGAGGTACACAATGTCAACAAAGGTATCTCAGGCCCAAACACAGAAAGCAGCTCCAGTACATAAATCAGAGTTCTAAGAGCAAATGCCAGCGATCTCAATACTGATGCCAGGGACAAGGAGTGGCCTTGTGAGGACAGACTAGGGGACACCTGCCTGGAGAAGGACTGGAGTTGCTCCTACCTATGACAGGACTGAATGGTGAAGGGGCAGCAGAGTGTCTTTTTCATCACCCTCAATAGGTTCTCTACAAAACTGTCAAAATCAGATCAAACAGGAAGTTGAGAAACTCTTTGCAAAAGCAGACCAAGGACTCATACGAAACATACTCATCAACTAAGTTTTTTAAGCTTTGTGAGTGCACTGCTGGTCTCAATCATCTTGAGAATTTTTTTTTTTCTATTCCTTCATTTATCTTTTCAGCAGTACCCAAGAAGCTAGTGCAGTACAGTTGTGTACACTTACCATAAATGTAGATGTTAGGGTGTATTTTTAAACTGTGTTTAGGAAGTGTTAGAAGCGGATGTTGACGGTAGCGGCTAGCAAGACACAAATCCTTCTGTATCCTTACAGGATAATGCATTTTTTTCCAATATGTTCATCATATTGATCTCTGCTGCAGTAGCCTTAGTTACAAGGGTTATATCCTGCCAAGGATACAACAGCCAGCTTCCAATGTTTCAGGGCATGTTCCATACTCCCAAACTGTCAGGCAGCTCCAGCTGAGCTCATTAAAAGACAGGTTTGGGTGCCAAGCTCAGAGATTTACTGATACCAAAGAGTGTGGTCCACTGAGGTTTGAGAGGATCAACAGCTGACTCCTGCTGCTTCTTTGCTGGCAGATAACCTTCCTTTGGAGAAAAAAAACTTCCATTTAATAATGTTGTTTATTATTTACATGTTCTTCAGGAAACTTATTTTCAAGCTAAGTTTCTGTTTTAATGGACTGTCAAGAGACTGTACTGTACTTTTAAACAGAAAAGCTATTTTTTCCTGTCAGTTTAAAAGCAGTTTAAAGAAAATGAAAACCCTTTTTTCTGTGGAAAAATTGTGTTTAAAAACATACTGCCGGTGGTGCAAAGAAGACTAAAGTGCCTTTTACTGTGTTTGTCTGGTAAGTGACTTTTAAAGACCATTTGTTTTTACCAGTATTTGCTGCTTGTTTTCAAGAAAGAGGCACCATTTTTGGCTTGACCCTGGAACAAACTGTCGGTCCCACAGTCAGTCCCTTCTTCCAGCCACAAAAAAAAAAAAAAAAAAAAAAAAAAAAACTTAAGCAAACAAACAGCCTTTCCCACTACAGCAAGCTACCAACTTGCCTCAGCTGGAGGTGGGTGACTGCTGTGATCTGTTGTACCTCAGACTACTCATCTTTTGCCCAGAATCCCTCTGGTGTAGCACCTACTACCACAATGAACCAGTTAGCCACTTCCTCTCCTGCTTTTGGGGTCCCCCTCAGTGGTAAGTCGGCTCTTGTTGATACTGGGACAAGGAAAGTACAGTTGTGTACACTTACCATAAATGTAGATGCTTGAGTGTATTCACTGTTGCAGTCATCATTTGGGTTATCTGCCTGCAGGTAGCCCTCAGCCGGCCTAAATACCAGTCTCTTCAGATTTCTGCATCGGATGCTGTCGCATCTTCCTTGACGTCAGGTTGTCAGGGGTATAAAACATGCAGCCGACGCCATTACATCAGTTTTTCTTGCCCCAGATGTCAGGTGCCCCCACAATAGGAAGCAAGTAAATGGTATGGTAAACCCCGATCAAAAAGCAAATACACAAGAAGAAATAGGTATACCAACTAGGAGAGGTAGAGCCAAGAGAAGTCAGGGGGCTGGAGGGAGGGTAACCAGGACTGCAACAGTGAATACACTCGAACATCTACATTTATGGTAAGTGTACACAACTGTACTATGCTCTTCGTGTTTCACTGTTGCAGTCATCACATTTGGGTTGATTCCCAAAGCTAAGGAAGGGAGGAGAAAGTTAAAGATCATTAGGGCCAGCTATTAATCCCTGCAAGACTGCAGTGGCAAATCCAGTTCTGGATTTAGAAAAGATAGGCAAGTGATGATGCTTGGTGAAGGTATGTACAGAGCTCCAGGTGGCAGCTTCTAGGATGTCCCTGGTAGGGACCCCTCTGAGAAATGCCGCAGAGGTAGATGCAGCCCTGGTGAAATGTGATCTTATCCCCCTGTGGGGTAGGTTTTCCATGATGCTTGTAGCAGAAATGAATGCCATGGGCTATCCATTTGGAAAATATTTGCTTTGAAATGGCCTTCCCCTCTGCCCCTGCAGCTAAACTAACTAGCAGCTGCTCAGATTTTCTGATAGATTCTATTTAGACAGGACTAAACCTAAGTTGTCTGTGCATGTCCAGAGAGTGCAGTATTCGTTCCCCTTTATTTTGTAGATTAGGGAAAAATAGGTAAATGAATGGGCCGATTTAGGGCCTCAGAAGACACCACCTTGGGCATAAAGGAAGGATTAGTCCTGAAGGAAACCCTGCCTGCATGGAAGATAATGGAGGGTTCCACTGCCATGAGGGCCTGTAATTCAGACACTCTTCTTGCTGAAGTGCTGGCTAGAAGGAAAGCTGTTTTCCAAGAAAGGAATTTCAACTCTGCTGTAGCAGCTGGTTCAAAGGGGGGGGGGGGGTGAGCTTTTCCAATACAAAGTTAAGGTCCCAGGCTGGAGTGGGAGCTCTCCTGGGTGGGGACTTAGATTTTTGGCCCCTCTAAGGAATTGCTTTAGCAAGGGGTGAGAGAAGAGGGGTGGCTCAATATTATAATGTACTGAAATGGCAGAGGTATGAATTTTAATGGATTAGAAGGATAGGCCCCCTGTGGAGCATTTCTGTTAAGTACTGTAGAATATGAGGTAAGCTGGGCACCGTTGTGCCCATCCCTTGAGCCACTCTCCAGGAACAGTATCTTTTCCACTTTTTAGCATAGTATTTTCTAGTACTAGACCTTCTTGCCTCCAGAATGACATCCAGTACCTGTTTACTGAGGGATGCTAAGGGAGAGCTCAAGGAATTAGCCAGGCTGCAAGGTTCAGGGTTTGAAGCTGAGGGTGCAGAATGTGGCCCGCCTGCTGGGACAGCAGGGAAGGGGTCTGCAGGCAGGTGCCATTGTTGTAGCCATGCCATACTGCACAAGAGGGGGTACCAGTGCTGGCGCGGTCAGTCTGGTGCAATCAGTATTGTCCTTGGCTTGTCCTGTTTGATCTTTAGTAGAACCTTTAAGAGGAGAGGCAGAGGGGGAAAGGCATAAACTGAGAAGCTTTCCCAGGTAAAGGACAGGGCATCCACTTTCCAAGCTTGGCTGTGGGGAGTTCTTGTGCAGAATTTGTTCAATTGGTAGTTCTGATGGGAAGCAAACAGGTCTACCTCTGGAGTCCCCCATTTGTTCAAGAGGTTGAATATTTTGGGTTCTAGTTTCCATTCGTGTGGGTCCATGAGATTTCTGCTTAAGTCGTCTGCCAGTGAATTTAGTATGCCTGGCAGGAATTGAGCTTGCAGGTGTACTTGGTAGCTCAAGGCTATGTTCCACAGAGCCATGGCTAGTCTGCAGAAAGGGTACGAGTGAGTTCACCCCAGCTTGGCTTATGTACCACATAACTGTGGTGTTGTCGGTCTTCAACAATAGTTGTCCTGGAAGAATACAGTCTTTGAAGGCTGTCAGAGCATTCTGTCCAGCTAACATTTATTTTTGATTGATATGCAGGTGATCTGTCTCGGGTTCCATTTGCCCTGAATGCAGTGCCCTGCCATGTGAGCCCCCCCCCCATGCTTCTGTACAGCTAACATTTATTTTTGCTTGATATGCAGGTGATCTGTCTCGGGTTCCATTTGCCCTGAATGCACTGCCCTGCCATGTGAGCCCCCCCATGCATAGTCTGATGCGTCTGCTGTTAGGGCTTGGGTGGCAGGGGTAGAGTGAAAGGAGTCCCTTGTTGTGGTAGCAGGCCTCTGACCACCAAAGGAACTCTGTCTTGATACAAGGAATGATAGAAATTAATGTTTCCAGGTCCTGAGAATGTTGACATCATAAGCTTTTTAGATACCATTGGAGTTTCCTCATATGCAGTCTTGCACATGGAATTAGTAAAATATAAGAGGCCATGAACCCCAGGGTTTGCAGTATTTTCCTTGCAGACAGCTGGGGTTTTGTGGCCAACAGTCTGAAGTAGGTTGCCAAATAAACTTGTTTCTCTGGAGTGAGGAATGCCATCTGGGAAGTTGTGTTCAAGCTTGCTCCCAGGAATAGAATCCATTGGCAGGGTACTAGGTAAGATTTCTTTTCGTTGATGGTGTACCCCAGTGAGGTCAGAAGTTTCTTTACGAATGCCAGGTGTTGTAATAGCAAGTCCTGGCTTTCTGCCTGAATGCCAGGTGTTGCAATAGCAAGTCCTGGCTTTCTGCCTGAATCAGACAACTGCCCAAGTATGGGTAAATCTGAATATTTCTCTGCCTGCAAAATGCAATGGCTAGAGCTAGACACTTTGTGAATACCCTGGGTGCAGTAGATAAGCCAAAGGGAAGTGCAGAGAACTGATAGTGCATGGAGCCTGCCCTGAAGCGTAAGTATTTTCTGCAAGATTCCCTTACTGGGATGTGCAGGTAAGCTTCCTTTAAGTCTAGGGTTGCCAGCTAGGCATCCTTGGCTAGCATGGGAAGAAGCTATTGCAGAGTTAGCATTTTGAATTTTGGAACTACCAGAAAGGTTTTGAGAATAGAGAGGTCCAGGATAGGATGCCAGTTGTCTTTTCTGGGTACCAGAAAAAGTACTGAATAAAAACCTTGTCCCTTTTGTTCTGCTGGGACAGGCTGAATAGGCCTGATATTGAGAAGAGAGAGAACCTGCTGTTGGGCGTCCGCCCACTGATCTGGGGGTAGGTCTGGCCAACCATTTGGTGTTGGCAGGGTGTGGAAGTGGAATTTGTATCCTTGGGAAACTATGTTCAAAACCCATTTGTCCTGGGTAAAGAGTTCCCAGTTTTTTGCATGCAAGGTGAACTTTCCTCCTAAGGGAGCAGGTAGTAGAGCAGGGCTTGGAAGGGTTAAGGTTAAGTCATTGTGTCATTTTTCCGTAGGGGGTAGCCTACTACTCCCTGCTTTGGAAGTGGGAGCCCCCCACTGCTTAGGTCTGTGCGTAGCCTGAGATTGTAGCCTAGGTGGTCTGCTGTTCCTGGGTTTTGACTGGAAAGGACCAGTTCTTAGAAGGCCAATGCCTACTGAATCTGGGAGGCTGTACTTGTAGGAAATCTTTAACAGTCTGCATAGATTTAGCTTTTTCCTCTATCCTTTTGAGGAGGACTTCTGTTTTGTTGCCAAAAAGGCGGCTTGGTTTAAGGGAGCATCCAGTAATTTAGCTTTTACATGATCTGGCAAGTTTTGTTCCTTAAGCCAAGCATGCCTTCTAAGTATAGACCCAGTGACAGCAGCCCTGCAAGATGCTTCTAAAGTGTTAAGACCACATTGCAAAGTATGTTTACCAACTTGTTCTGCAGAATGCATTGAAACCTGTAATTCTTTGTGTTCAGTACAGTCAGGAATCAACTTCATTTTGCCCCATAACATGCTGCTGATACTTTAACATATGAAACTGGCAATTTAAAGCCCTAATGGCCAAAGTAGCAGAAGTGTATACCTTCTTACCCCATTTATCTAAGGCTCTAGAATCTCTATCAGAAGGGGTAGAATTTTTGGCAGCAGTAGCCTTAAATGCCTTTTGGTCCTTGGGAAATGGTCTCTGGATCCGCAGAAGGATTCTTGAAGAGGAACTTGTGAGAGTCAGGTACTCTAATACTGGTCAGGTTTTCTGGGAACTGGAGGTAAAGTGTCTGGGTAAAGGCAAGATTTCAAGAAAGCATTATCTACAATGTGCAGAACAGGAGGGATAGCTAAAGGCCTGTGCTGAGGTAGGAATAAGAATTCCCCAAGTCTCTTTTTGGAGTCAGAGTAATCCTGGCTTTCCCAGCGTAAATGCTCCCTAAGAATGTGCAAGGTTACACCGAAAGAAAAATCTTCTGGAGGGGAAGCAGAGGGAATGGAATCCTCTGCATTAGAATCCTCATAAGTAGATAAAGGCAAATCCTGGTAATCAGAAGGAGCAGAAAAATCAAATTACTGATCAGAAGAATCAGAAAGAAACTCAGTTCTAGGTCTCTTAGAGGGGGAAGGCTGGCTTCCCCTAATTAAGGTAATGAGGTCTTCAGCCATTCTAAGCATTTGTTTTTTAGGCATATGGGCCTGAGCCTGCGGTTTGGTCGTCGGTTTTCTAGGCGTGGTGCGAGTTTTAGGCCTGGATGAAAATTATGGTGTCAGTTTAACATTAATGTCTGTAGGCCTGACTACACCCTCAGAAGCTGGTGCCTGCACAGTGGCTCCGGACCCATCCAAAAAGTAGAGACATCTGCAGGTTCCATAGTCGAAGAAGCATTTGCGGCATACTGGACTCCGAATGGGTCTCAGTAGAGGCCTTCGAATCAGATGTAGTGGGTATCATGGGCTGCGAAAGCACCTCACTGAGTACTGGCGGACTGGCGACTAGCTTAACGGAAGCGTCGTCGGCAGTTTTGGACCTATGCGGTCTGTCTTTATCCTTACGTTTTTTTAGGAAGATTGGTTGTCAGATGGCTTGATGAAGCCATTTCGGAGTACAAAGAACGAGTACGAAAGTAATTTGCTGCAAAAATAGCCAGTCAACGAATAGTTTGGGCGTTGAATAAGGCACAAAACCGACAACATGGGACGTCGTGGTCTGGGCCTAAGCAGGGGATGCAGTAAAAATGAAAATCTCTGAGGTATTTGCTTTCCACAGGTAAGACAATTGTTAAGTTTTACTGACATCGTTTAGAGCAAGAAAAAGGATCCCCAACGGAGTACTTAGCTTTTTGAAGACTTCGGGTCTGAAACTCGAAAACGAAAATTTCAGGAGTCGGCCGACCAGCATTTGAAAACTGCTTCTGCTTTGGGCACTGCACGGCAAGAAAGACTGATGTAATGGCGTCGGCTGCATGTTTTATACCCCTGACGACCTGACGTCCTGACGTCAAGGAAGAAGCAACAGCATCCAACGCAGAAATCCGAAGACTCTGGTATTCAGGACAGCTGAGGGCTACCTGCAGGCAGATAACCCAAACGTGATGACTGCAACAATGAAACACGAACATCAGGGAAGGCTTCCCCTGTTTTGTGAAGAAGCAAGCATGCTTCTATTCCTCTTAAAATTTCCATAGTCAGGAATATTTTACTGGGTCTGGTTAAGGGTTTAATTCAGGCTATTGATCCTTCATTAAATTATTTTTTTTTTTTCGTAAAAGAGGGATGCTTCCTTGGCTGAAGAGATTCAAGAGTCTGAATCTGGATGGGGAGGAAGGGACAGATACAAAGTTTCTCCTCAGACTTCCAATTCAGATTCAGAGAAGAGCTCATTTTATCATTCTCCCTGTGGGGATTTCTCTTTCTCTGAGACTATTTCTACAATGTGCCAGCCTTTTCAGTAGAACTGTAAGCTGTGACAGAAGGAATTTCCAGCACCTGCACACATTCCTCCAGTTTTGTCTGCCTTGGAGGAGGTGTGTGTTACTGCTTGCCATTGTCCTGACAGGCAGCTGCTTATAAAAAGGCAGACAGTATGTATAACATTCTTCAATCTTTCAAGTGTTCATACACTCTTCCCAAAAGACTCGGGAGTTACAACTTTAGTTACTCTTGCTAAACACTTCATGGATTCCAATCCAACTACTTCTGATAAAGATGAGAACATTATTGGTAAGTCTGAGAAAACCTTTATGCTTCTTCAACTTTGACTTTCAGAATTTTTAATTATCAGGCTCATATGTTAAGGTTGGTCTTGTTTAGTTGTGAGAGCATTAGGAATGTTTTGTCTGCAGTTTCTTCTTGTGAGGAAATCGGCTTTAAATAATTTAATTTCTTCTATTGCTGAAGTCACTGCTAAATGTGGTGTCTCTCTGTCTCTGTGTGCGTCTCTGTGTGCGTCTGTATGTGTGTCTGAGGAGGTCTGCCAGGCTTTGTTCTTAGAACTTCCCAGACAATGTTAAAAATTAAGATTTTAACTTCTCTGCGGACAGAGTTGTAGTTGTTGGCCCATCTGCTACAGAGGTGATCAAAAATGTGATGAATGGGATAGGCTGATACAGTGGATCTCCAAGATTTCTTTTTGCCCTCCTTTGCGATTTTCTAACTCCTCACCCAATTTTTATAAGAAGCAAGCAGTCTCAACAAAATGTACAGTCTCAACAAAATGTAGGCAAGAAATGGCAAAGTGGGTCCCAATATAAACTCTGGAAACTCCCCAAACCAGGGGCAGTCCAATAAGGCAGAATGACCATGTAAGGGACTTTACCCCCCCCCCAGCACCCCCTTTTGTCTTCCAGAAGGTCTGAATCTCCACTTTTATCTTTGGCAACAAGATAGTTTCAGACAAATGGGTTCTGAAGATCATTCATCAAGGTTACAGATGGCACTGGGAGGAAATTCCTCCTTTCCAGGAGGTACTTACTTATCCTGCAGACCATACCAGATTCCTATTCCCACTCTTCCTTCATCACATGCTGTCTCAGGGAATGATAGAAACAGTTGCTCCTTCCCAGGTCAGAAAGGGGTTCTAATTCAAGGATGGTTTTAGTGCAAAGAAAAAAAGTATGGAGATCAGTTCTGGATCTTTCTTTCCTAAACCTGTTTGCGATTGCACTCAAATTCAAAATCATGTCACTTCATAAACTTATCTCTTCTTCCCAATTCAAATTTCCTGGTAGATTTAAGAAGATGCTCATCACATCTCTAGTCATCCAGATTTCAGATGCTTCTTAAGTGTGTGTGTGTGTGCGTGTGCGTGCGTGTGCGTGCGTGTTTGTGCGCGCGTGTGCCTCTCTCGATCACATAATCAGTTCTTGGCCTTACCCTTTGCAAACAGTCTTAGTGCAGTGGATGGTCCAAAGTGCGTGGCTCCAACTACAGTTCACTGTAGGCTACAGGGTATCCAAATTTTTCAATACTTAGATGACTTGCTTATCTTTGCAGAGTCTTTTTCAAAGTGTCAGGAATCTCTGACTTAAGTGAGAGATCTCTTACAGAAGCTGGGATTCCAAGAGAACATTCAAAAGTTTGACTTTTTGTAGGACTGTGTTTCTGGGATGTCAGCTACATGCCACATTTAAACAGCTTTTCTTCCACAGGAAAAATTTTGACCTTTATTTAGATCTGTTTCTAGGGTTTTCTACTCGTACTTCAGTCACTGTGAGGGACTTTGAGGATTTTGGGTCTCATGGCATCTCTGATTTTTATGCGGCCCCAGCAAGACTCCATACGAGAACGATGTAGCGGTACCTGAATTCTCTCAGCATCAACATTCTTGTCTTTTCAAATCCCAATGCTGGGGTTTGTCAGAAGAGAAATCCCTTTATGGAGACAACAGATATCCCTAAATCCAGGTCTCCCCTTCACCCCCATTCCAAAGCAATCAGTCCCCAGATGCTTTTCCACCCTTCCCAGTAATACCCAGGGTACTTCTGAAGATTCAGAGGGAATCCCCCAAGATCATTGTGGTGACTCCCTTCTGGCCCAGGCAACCAAGGTTCACCCTTCTTTTGAAAAGTACCACAAGCTTCCTTACAAACTGGATCTACTCACACAAAAATCAGGGGTGTTTAAACACCCAGACACCAATCAACTTAAACTGACTGCCTGGATGAGAGTGTCTCAATTCCTTTATGGCACCTCTTTAGCGAGGACGTGCACCAAGTACTAAAGGAAGCAAGAAAATTTGTTACTACAAAAATCATACATTGGCAAGTGGAAAAGTTTTTCTAATTGGGGCCAACAACATAACCAGTGCCCATTCAGGGCTAGTTGTTCTCTGGTTTACAATATTTATGTGCATTAGTATCCTATGGCCTTTCTTACTTAGTTATCATGGTTCATTTACCAGCCAATTTCAGCATGTCTGTCCATGGATCCTCCTCTTTCAATGCAGTCTCATATCAAAATGTTTTTGAAAGGGGTTTTACATAACAGTCATCCAAGAAAGTCAGTGGCCCCTCTTTGGGATCTTAATTTTGCGAGAGAGAAGCTAACACTTGCTCTATTTCAGTGGTGCACAACCTATTTGTGTGGAGGGCCACTACACAAATTCTTAATGCATCTGCGGGCCACCTCAAAACATACTTAAGTCATTATGAGTGAACAATATTTTATTTATTTATTTTATTTTACATTTGTTGACCGGGCTAGTCTAGCTGGATATATTTACATTTTCAGTAGAGGCCCGGGGAGAAAAGCTCCACAGAAAATACAACAATAAGACATGTTAGTAAAAAAGCTAATTATTAACAAAATCTAGCAAAGAAGACAAGGCACACGAAACTATAGTAGATAAAAAAATACGTCAGTTACAGAGCATATTAATTAAAGGAATAAAGGGTGCACCAAAGTAATAGCACCTAAAAAAAAAAAAAGAAAGATATTAGAGTACAAGAGACAAGAAGAAAAGTGGGAGTAACAAAAAAGTTAGAAGAGAGGAAGAGGCAGTAGAATGGTCAAGAGTGAAGAGACAAAGAGACAACAGAGAAGACAAAGAGAAGAGAGGGGAGAGAATGAGAGGAGTAGGTCTGAACATAGGAGTCCAAAGGGCAAAGGATAATCTAGGTAGTAGCTTAACTGATAAGTTAAACATTAAAGTAGATGAAAAGATAGAGGTAGAGTGAAGAAAGTTAGTCTGGTGTACTACAAGAACAAAGCCAGTGATCTTGGAAGTACAGTTTAATTTTATGTTTGAAGAGAAGTAAAGAAGTGATCAGTGTTATATCCCTAGGTAACAGATTCCATATTCTACCTACAGAATTAGCGAATAGTGAGTCGCCAGCTGAGTTGTTGGACTTTATAGATCTGGCCAAGAGTTTAGAAGAGGATCGAAGGGAGGTAAGATTGCTATAAGGGATTAAAATTTGTGAGAGTATAGGGGTGTTTTCAGGTTGGTGCAGTATTTTGTGGGCAATAGTGAGTTGTGAGATTACAAGATAGTTTTGTAGTTCTAGCCAGCCTAAAGGTTTCAAGTTATGACAGTGATGGGTTCTGAAGGGGTTACCAGTGGCGAAGCAGGCAATGTTGTTATAGCAAGTAGCTAGTTTGTTTAGGTTAGCTTTCTTGAGGTTGGAGAAGATTGGAGAGGCATAAAAGAGAGTAGATATTAGATGGGAGTGGGCGATAGTAGCTCGAGTAGATGGGGTTAGAAAAGGTTTAATACGGTATAAGGATCCTATTTTTCTGTTAACTGATTTGATGGTGTTGTTAATGTGTTGATCAAAAGTGAGATTATTATCGATGGTTATTCCTAACAGTTTAGTTGTAGAGTCAGGAGATATGACAGTGGTGTTGTTTGACAGGATGGTGAAGTTTAATGGGGAGGTCCGAGTGGTTGGAGAGAAGAGAAGAAGTTTAGTTTTTTTAGCATTAAGAAGGAGGTACCGTCTAGTAAACCAGGTTTCTACTGTATTGAAAATATTTTGAGTTAGTGAGATTAGATCTGAAGAGGAAGATGCTGAACAAATAATGGTAGAGTTGTCAGCGTATTGAATGCAGGTAGCTTGAGGGATTACTGAGTGAAGATCATTAATATAGAGGGAGAAAAGAAGTGGACCAAGAATAGAGCCCTGAGGGACTCCGATGGAAATGGGCAATAAAGAAGAGATGTGGTTATCCCAGACAACGGCTTGCTGTCTGTTACTCAGATATGAACTAAACCATTTAATGGCAAGGTTATCAAATGAGAGGGATTCAAGGATGTGAATTAAAGAAGAGTGGTTGACCATGTCGAAGGCTTTGGAGAGGTCAATAAATAGAGCAGAAGAGAGAAGGTTATTGTTGTGATTCCTATTGATAGTGTCTACAAAGGAAAGGAGGGCAGTGGTGGTGCTATGATGAGGTCTAAAGCCATGTTGACAGTTAGCTATAATGTTGTGTAAAGAGAGATACTGTACAAGTTGCTGATGAATACATTTCTCCATAATTTTTGCTAAGGGTGAGAGAAGAGCAATTGGTCTGAAGTTAGAGTAGTCAATAGAGTTACCACCTTTGTGTAGAGGGATAATATGAGAGACTTTCCAGATATCAGGGATAGTTCCTTCTTGGATCATCCTATTTATGAGTATAGATATTGGGTATGCAATTTCTTTGGCTGCCTTTTGAAGATAAAGAGAAGGGAGTTTGTCAGCAGAGGGGGTACAAGGTTTCAGTTTGTGAATAAGTCTGTAGATGAAAGAGGTAGGGATAGGTTGTAGAGAGAAGCTGTGAGAAGAGTCTACTAGATTATTTGGGGGATAGAAGTTGTTGGTGTTCAGTTGTCTGGCAAGAGATTGAATAGATTCGGAAAAGAAAAAGAGTTAAAAGCATTTGCAGTTAGGTAAGGGGTGTCTGGGTCAGCATTAAGGGGGGAGGGAGTTTTGCCTGTTCCTGGTGAAAGGAGTCTATTGACTGATGACCAGAATTGTTTAGGTTTATTGAAATGAGTTTCCTGAAGTCCACAATAGTATTTTCTTTTGTCAGTGATTATAGCTTTTTTGGTTAGATTTCTAAGCTGGCGGAAGTAAAGAAAATCAGAGCTATTTCTATGGCATCTCCATTTGGCACAAACCTTATTTCTAGAGAGTATTAGTTTTTTAGTTTCATGAGAGAGCCATGGGGCTGTATTAGTCTTCATTCTAATGGTACGCTCTGGAGCATGTTTGTCAAGAATGGCAAGGAAGGTGGAGTTAAAGAATAATACTGCATCCTTAAGTGGAAGTGATTTTAAGGGGTTCCAGTTACATGATCTGAGTTCATTTTAAAATGGGTCTATTTTAAAGTGTTTAGTAGAGTGTATTTTTCTTATATTAGGGAGGTTTAGACAATCAGTCTTTTCTCTTGTAATATAAGTTAAGCAGTGATCACTGATGTCATATGGCATAGTTCCTACTTTATAAGTAATGTTGGCTTTGTTTATGAGTATCCAAATCTAGGATACTCTCTTTCTTACTAGGCTTATTAAATCTTGTAGTAGAGGTAATGGATTGGGTAAATCCATTTAGGTTTATGTGAGAGGAGGGATTTTCGGCATTAATCGTATTCCAATCTATATTAAAGTCACCAAGAATTATAGTTTCTTGGGGGTAGTTGGTAGAGACCCAACTGAGAAAGTCTTCTAAGATGGGTATGTTGTTACCTGGAGGTATGTACATGCAGATGATGCAGAGGGATTTTTTAGCATTTAATTGGAGTTTAGTGATAATGGCTTCTACTTTACTATCCTGGGTTGGACAGGCTTGAAGGATAGAGATATTGAGGTGATTCTTAAACAGAATTGCTACTCCACCACCTTTTCGTTTAGATCGGTCAAGTCTTAGTATATTATAGCCTTGTGGTATAATTTCGGTATCTTTAGTGACTGGCTTTAGCCACGTCTCTGTAAAGCAGAGAATGTCAAAACAGTGTGTGTCAAGGAGGGCATGTAGGTAGGGTACTTTGTTATTTACACTTTGTATGTTAAGATGTCCAATGAGGAAGGTATTATTGAAGCTTGGTCTAGAGGTGACGGATGTATGGGGCCAGGGTTGGGGTGAATGTCACCATCTTGTAAGGTGGGATTATCTGGTTTATATGTGAAGTGACTCTTAAGAAGAGTAAGCAGTTTCATTTTTTTATCTGAGGTTAAGGCATAGTTGATGTGAGAGTACCTATGAAACTTAGGTAGAAGGTAGCTAGGGGTGGAATTAACATTTAAGAATGAGGTGAGTGAAGTGTAAAAAGAAGATGTATGTTTCTGTGTATAGTTAGGCTGGCTATTCAGTGGGTTTTCAAAGAGGGTAAGAAGGTAAGCTGAGAATAGGGTGGTTGGGAGTAAAGCTGAGAGTATAAGAAGGGTAGGTAAGCAGAGAGCCATTTTAATAGTGAAACCTGATAAAAGTGGTTTTAGAGTAGATGTATAAGATGGGGGTTGTAGAGGTGGTAGTATATATATATATATATATATATATATATATATATATATATATATATATATATATATATATATATATAAAACTCAAAAATAGTAAGAGGAGAGCTAAGGATATTACAGGGTATGGAATGAGGAGAGCTGCGGATCTTAAAGGGTAAAGAAAGAGAAGAGACAGGTAAAGTGAGTGGAGGGATGTCAGAGGAATGATAACAGAGGAAAAGGAGAGAGGCAAGTAACATGAAAAGGTGGGGAAGTAATCAAGGAGGAGGTGGGAGGAGGAAAGGGGGTGTATAGAGGGGAGGGGATTTAAGTTTAGCGGGAATGAAGAGGATAGGAAGGCAAGGAAAGGGGTGTGTCTAGAGAGCTATAAGGTTAGGACCCCTGGGGTGGGTGGGAATTGGGGGTAGAGAGGGGAGCGAAGTGAGCCCGCAGGGCGAAGGGAGCAGGTAGAAACAACTAAAGGTGAGATAGGAGAGGAGACAATCAGAAATGCAGGTAAGAATGGTACAAGAGCAGTGTATATAAAAGGAAGGGGTAGGATAGAAACTAAAGTACACCAGTGAGATGAGATAAAATTAAGTAGGATTAAATTAGAATAGAGCATACAGTAGGAAAAGAGGAGGAAAGGGTGAAAGTGTAGAATGATAATTTAGGCAGGTTACAAGTGTAAATCTGGAGTTAGGAGGGAGATAGACAGCAAGGTATAGCTAGGGCTAAGGGAAGTAACGGAGTCCAAATACTGACTTAACAGACGAGACTAGACTAGGGCTAATAAGAGCCAGAAAGAGCAGCAGAGTTGTAACAGAGAGAGGAGGGTTCCACCTATTAAATACAGCAGGTAACTGAGAGGGAGAAATAAGGGAAGCAAAATAGGACAGTGAAAGGTACAGGGAAAAGGTAAAAACTATATAAGCAGGAAGAGTTAATGAAGCAAAAGGGGTAGGGGGAGGCTGAGAAGGAGAAGTACTGGCTGCTAGGGACTCAAGCACAGACAACTAAAGGACTCTATAGGAAGACCCGATAGGAGGCTATCAAACTAACATTGCTATGCCCAAGACCTACTTTCTGATTCTTGTTAGAGTGTAAAATATGAGACAAGCAGAATTTCAGTCACTGTAGGAAGGGCCAGGTTCGTCCGACACCAGTAGGGAGTAAGTTAGGGCAGATAGGTACAGGAGACTGGCATTTTTACTTAAAACATGAAATTGCCCGTTTTCTACATCAACTTTGTGTTTAACTTTATTCTGGCTTGCAACCATGACTTATTACAAACTCTTGCAGAAAGTTACTACTGTTTACAAACTAAGTTATAAACAACAAAGAATAGTTACTTCTGCAACTAAAATTAGAGGTGTGTTCAACTGTAGTCAATTAGGTAAGTAAGCACGTGCTGGAAAGTGTGCGTGACTGCAGTAAGGCAAAGAATGTTTTCACTTTTTTAAAAAAACTTTGGTTACTCTCTGGGGCCAAATGATGTTGCATCGAGGGCCTGATGTGGCCACGGGGCTGAATGTTGTACACCACTGCTCTATTTGAACCAGCTAACCTGGCTGACATGAGGTTCTTAACATGGAAAACAGTTTTAATGATTGCTCTGACTTCTGCAAGAAGAATATCAGAGTTGCAAGCTCTTATGGTGAGTCAACCCTACCTCATTTTCCACAGGGACCAGGTTAAGAACCAATCCCTTCTTTTATGCCTAAAATGGTATCAGAATTTACTTTAAACCAAACTGTCTTCCCATTTTCTTTTCCGAACCCAAAAATCAAGAAGAAAGGATGCTCTATACCTCAAATATCCACAGACAACAATTTGGGGAATATCCTGACAGAACTAAATCTTTTGTAACTTTGGATCAATTGTTCATTTCTTAAGGAGGCTCCACTTGTGTCAAAACGGACTATTTCTACATGGATGTCTAAGGCTATTACCTTTTGTTATAGTCACCACAACAAAAGTATTCCAGACAGGGTCAAAGCCTACTCTATGGCTTTTTAGAAAGGGCTAGATTATAGAAACAACTTGTTCCTCTGTACATACTTTTACAAAGCACTATAAGCTTGATTCCATCTCTAAACCTAGATCAGGCTTTGCAAGGACCATTCTCCAGGCATTCCTGGATACTTCAGATAAAGCCACAAATTAATAAAGCCACAGAAAACCAATAAAATCCTAAGGAATTATATTTACTCAGAAAGTTTTATTCACTCTAGCGTCTCGGACTCAAAGCCTTCAAGGAGTACTCCTTGAAGCTTTGAGGCCAAGGCGCTAGAGTGAATAAAACTTT
Source organism: Protopterus annectens (assembly GCF_019279795.1). NCBI lineage: Eukaryota > Metazoa > Chordata > Ceratodontiformes > Protopteridae > Protopterus > Protopterus annectens. The sequence goes on along the minus strand of NC_056739.1, from coordinate 708,304,173 downwards.
GAGTAAATATAATTCCTGAGGATTTTGTTGTTTTCTGTAGCTTTATTATTTTGTGGCTGTATTTGAATTATCCTGATATTTTTGAACTGGTTGGTTTGGCGTTCCCGGATACTTCTCCTTCCAACTCCCAAATGTAGTAAAGATATGGTTATCTACCTATATAGCTGAGGTTACAGCAGCAGTGATCAATATTACGAACATTGCACAATTGTGTAAGTAAACTTATAACAGTAGATGTTCAAATGATCACTACTACAGTAGCTGCTCCCTCCCTCTATCCATCTTGTTTTTTTCTTGTGTTTTTATGCTAGGATGTGATTATCTAATGTTTTGTTCATCCTAGTATTGCCTTTTGAGTGCTCAGTCTCTCTCCCTCTCTCTGCTGGAAGGAAAACTCTCAAGAGCTGACAACGGTTTTGGCCCGTGAAAGCTGAAGGTTTGGCAGCTGCCTACCTATTATATCCTTTGCAGGATATGACCCATATAGCTAAGACTACTGCAGCAGTGATCATTGTACCATCTACTGGTATGGTAAGTTTACTTACAAACCTGTACTACCTTATGGCTAAACCTTCTACAGATCCTGCCTTTCAAAAGTATTGTGCTTACCTCCCAACAGTACAAGTAACTTTTTTTTTTTTTTTTTGGGGGGGGGGGGGGATTTATTCTAGCAGCCACAATATTTTAAAAGAACAATCCATGTCTTCATCAAAAATTTAAATTATAACTATTTCAACCAGGAAAAAAAAGATTTTATTTTAAAAGCATAAATACCACTTACATTTGAAAAGAGATGCTGAAAATTAATCTGAAAGGCAAGTTATAATGAAATAAATAGAGAGTCACTGACTGGTCTGAAATTTTTACTACAAATGCAAGGAGCCTGGGGCCACTTGCACATCTGCAATCACCAAGTGAGGCAAAACAGGTCATAAGAGGAAGGGCAATACAGTGCACTGTGAGATATGGAAATACTGATGAGACCTGGGAAGGTTTTATGTGCAGAGCTCTTTTAACACCTGTGGGCTTTGGTCCTGTTGCACACGATGAATATCCGCACATCATTTGTTCCTGATCAAGACAGAAAAGGCAGAATACTATCAGCTCCATTACCCACATGAAGAAAAATCAAATAATTAAACAGGAAGGATATGTGGTTTGGAACCCATAAGTAAAAGCAGAACAGTTTCAGTTACTGAATGTTTTTAACATCAGCTTGGGTGTTTGTAATTTAACAGTTTTCATAAATGTAATGTTTTATCTGACTTTCTGAATGATAATTGGATGTATATCAAAGAAACACAACATATCTACAAGTTTTTAAAAAATCTGATTTCTAACCTGGGCAATACTAAAATTAGTTCTACAGTTACAGCTTTACTGTGTTTTAATTTATGTATTTAACATTTGTTTTATTTATTTATTTAACATTTGTTTACCAGGAAAGTCCGACTTGGAACAAAGCCAATTTTCAGTGGAGGCCTGGGGAGAAATGTTCCAGATGCACGTCTTGTAACATGGGAGGAAACTGGAGCACCCAGAGAAAACCCACACGAATGCAGGGAGGACATGCAGACTCTGCAAAGAAGGCACCCCAGCCGAGAATCGAACCACAGAACCATTAAAGGAAGCTTCTCACTCTGCAGAATCTATACTGATTTTCAGGCAATTAGTGTACAGGAATAAGGTTACGACCTGTCAACGAACTGCTTCCTTGAGTCCAAGGTTTGACTCCCTCTACCACCACTTGTCTACTATTTAACTGTCACTTAACCACACAATGCTATAAACGGCGTCTGAAAAAGGACCACGAGGATCAGTGCTTTACTGCAGTTAACAAATACAAATAAATGCATTAACTTAACTTTAGCACAAAACAAGTCTGAAATATTACAAACTGTAATACCATGACAGTTTTGGAGATGTCTGCAAATATGAAACACATCTGTAAGACTATAAAACAGTTTTTGTAAGAGGTATCTCCAGTTATGGAAACAGTTTTTACTTTAAATTACAAACTTTTAGTATTTATTAGCGCTCACTTTCATATTAGCAGTTTTGGTTAAAAAAATGCATCTGACCTGATTTGCATAATATTTTGGCAGCTTCCTGGACTTCGAATCTACATCCATTTCTCCACTCTCCCCATCGTCATCATCTTCCTCCGCTTCATCTTCAACACCAACCCAGTCACCTTCAGCTAACCTCCTGGCATGATTCACGTAATCCAACCGCTTCCTTACAGGAGAAATGACATCACACCTTTTACTGTGTCCTTGTTAGCAACCTTAATTTAAAAGGCAAGAATGAATGAAATTCACTTAACCTCAAACTGACAGCAATGTGCTGGGCTGCATGTGACCTAATGTCCTGCATAAAAACAGCAACCTTTAAAAAAGTGATTCTCTGACTACTGTAAATCCAAAAATAAACAGCACTTCTCTTTGCGAGCAGTGTTATGTCCATATTTACATGGAGAAAAAGCAATTAGCAAGTGGGTAACAACTGCTTAAGCTCATTCATCCTGAATGTTAGTATATATACAGCCACATCCCTTCTCACATCATCTTTATATCTATATTTACATATTTGTACTTCTATTTGTTAATTGGGGCGGCACAGATCTACATTGACCTTTTACAGAATCACGTGGTTAAGTGACTTGCTGCCAGTCACACATAAGCAAATGAAGCTGGAATCGAACCCTGGACTACACACAGTGCAGTCTATTAACAGCTCATAGCTTCAATCCTCTGTGATAAATAACTAGACCCACTCAGCTGTTTATACCAACATTTTTCTTGTGCCTGTATTTCTGCCACTTCCTCAATCAGGGTGCTTTGTTGCTCCACTACTTTTTCAGTGAAAAGATTTCATATTGTTTTCTATCTAAAAACAGGAGATGAGAAGATAATGCCAATTATGTCCTTCTCTATCTTGCACTTCCTCAAAAATTATCACTTCCATAAACCCTCACTGCAAAAGCATTCTCCCAACCCTACTTGGTTCTGACATGCACATACAAAGTACAGACAAATGACTCTTGTATCTCAAATCTTTCATATCCCCACCATTCTTTCTACAAATCTTCGCAACTCTCCCACAAACTCAACGTATCTCATAAGATACCATTTGGGTTTCAATGTACTGCACACAATACCCTACACGATGTCTAATCTGAGCCCTAGTCAAGAGATGCAATAACTAGAGAATCCTAGAATCTTCCACCTTGTAATAAACCCAGCACCTCCTCAGTGCTGCTCAAAACCTTTTCATGCTATGTACAGGGAAGCAACCTTGGAATAAATCAACATCTTCCATGTCTGCAGCCTCCAGAACTCTTCCCCCATCTCAAGTTAATTTCTATCATCATACTGGCTGGCTCTAGCTTCTCTATTATATATTGTAAATGACCCCTTTCACACCACCTCACCAGCTTAAATTCCATTTTATCTACTTTTTTGCATTAGCAAACTTAAAACTACCATTCTCTCCTAAAACTTCAAATATGGGACATGCCAAGCAAAGCAGAGCCAAAACTAATTGCTGTGGCACCCCACATGCAAGGTAAATGGTATTACATCATACCCTTACATCTGTGCTCTCTCTCGCTCTCTCTCTCAGATAACTAATCTTCTAGGTATTCTAACCATTCAGGACCAGCTACTTCCCCTTCATTTAATCGCTTGCATTATAAAAACAAAAGGTTTACTAAATAAAAACACATTTATCAGCTTGTTTGAGGACCCTGCACCAACTATAATAAAGTACACATTGGATGAATACAATCCATGCTCAGTTAAATCAAAAGACTCAAGCAAGTCATTCAGAAGGGCCAAACATATTCTGGTTCAAACACACAAAGTTAAAGAACACAGGTTGGACAGATGTTTGATCCAACTCAAAGTAAATCTGGTAAAGCACCACAAGCTCTGTATAATTATTGCCAAGGTAAATTACTGTACTGCACAAATCTGGTTTCACTTACTGTGACTATCCTACACATTATTGCACAGTGTTACTTTAATCAAATGTCATCAAAGTAATGAAGAAACAGGCAAGGCTGTAGGTGCACAACAGCGGTCTGTGAAATGAGTGCTGGAATTTTTGATTAAGGGACAAACGTATACACGACAAGTTAGAAGGGAGAGGAAAAGACTGGTAATTCTAAAGGTTAGAGCAGAGCATCAAGTAATATTACTAGCAGTAATGCAGCACATTTAAAAGACTGAGGTGACTGAAAAGGCTGGTAGTACAATTCTTTCAGGAGATGCAGATTTAAAACAGAAGATGGAAAACACAAACACTAAGACATGTAATGCACACCACTTGGTTGTTCGAGAAGGAGTGGAAAAGGAAGAAAATTATAATGCTTTTGGAGTATCTTTTATATTGTAGTGTCCTAAACAGTAGCAATTCATGCTACTTGGAAAATAACTGATACACAAAGCCCTCTCTCAAAAGTGATATGGTGAGTCAGCTTGGCTGAAGTCTACAATCCTTTTCAGTTCTTATAAAACTGTAGAGGTATAATAAAAGAATTATGTTGATACCAAATTTTGACTAGATGTACAGAGAAAAGCGTTTCTTCCTAGTATGCCTATACACTGAAAACTCACTTCATTGAAACCCAAATGGTCGAACCCAATTTTACCGGAAACCCAAATGGTTGAACCCAGTTTCACCAGAAACCTAAAAGTCAAACCCATTTCACAGAAAAGTTGGAGAAAGTACATAATGGTTTCACTTATCATGGGAGTTATTAGGAAAGTCAGTTTAGCACAATATATATATAATGTATAAATTGGGCGGGGCAGTGGTGCAGCAGTTAGCATTATCGCCTCACAGCTAGAGGTTCTCCAGTTAGATTCTCAGCTGGGGTGGCTTATATGCAGAGTCTGCATGTTCTCCCTGTGTTTGCATGGGTTTCCTCCCACATTCCAGAGATATATATGTGGAGAGTTTCCCCCAGAGCCTCTGCTGAAAATGGGGCTCTGTCCCAGTCAGGCTTTCCCTATAAATAAATGTTAAATAAATAAATAACTCCACAAATTGCAATGGTCAGCATCATTTTGTACTCTCAGATCTGTATGTGTCCATGTTTGCTCTCAAGCAAAGACTCACTGTGGGTGGTGTCCATTTTCTCCACAGTTGTATATACAAACTCCAAGACTGCACAAGGGCAGTGTAGGGAGTATGGAGGCGGCTTGCTCCCCCTGCAAAAACATGGTTTTAGGATACATTTCTTGTGGAGAAGGTTTGCAGCGAAATGTGTTTTCAGTGAAATGAGGTTGACCATGTGAGTTTTAGTGTTATGAAATAGACCCAAACCAATATGTACATAAATTCAAATGTGTGCATGTGTGTACATACATGCATATATACATACATGCATATATATATATATATATATATATATATATATATATATATATATATATATATATATATAAATAAAACAGAGAAAGTGAAAGAATACAGGCACAAACAAAAACACTCACATTTCATAATACAAAGAAGCATATATTTTTCAGTACAGATTACTCTGTTGGATTGGTGCCCATTTTCAACAGGGGCCTGTTTAGAAAAGCTTCAAACAGTTTATAAGCATATGTTTCATACATCATACTGCAGACTCAGGAGCAATGTATACAAAATATGTTACACAGAAAAAGTAAAGACTCAATAAATTCATTCACAAGAGTCTGCAAAGATCAGAAAGCAAAACATACAAAACATTTTAAAAAAGAAAACATGAATCGTGACATAACACTGCTGTCTACATAAGTTTCTAAGGTAGTACACAAAGGAAAGTAATACTAAGAAAGGTTACACAAATCTACACAATACAGATAAGAAAATTAACCTTTGGAGGGCGTTCAAATGTTACGATGAGGTTAAGGAGTACTTGGAAATTGCTCAAAATTTATTTACAAAAGGAGCAAGAATAGTGAAGAAAAATTCAGTATCAGGTAGTTAACAGTGAGCAGAGTGCAAAGAATAGAAAAGGCATGGCAAAGTGTGGTATATACCCCTTAATGGCTTAGAACATGACTTCCAATTTGATCATGGATTTA
>NC_056739.1:708198096-708290596 GCF_019279795.1 Protopterus annectens | reverse complement strand
CATGCTAATTACTGCAGTCCTATAGTTATATACACATATACAACAAGAAAAAATAAAAATCAAACAGCTTCTCCCTAGCAGCACAGACAACTATTTCTTACCTCAATATTCTGTGCTTTAATTCCTAGGTTTTCATGTGTACACAAATCCTACTACTGGTATCAAGTCTTACATACCATACTTTTCCTTCTGATCACAGTGCCATAATTCAGACCCTGCTACTTAGACAGCTACTCTTAGGAAAGTACTAAACCATAGCGTCTTAGAAAATATATCTTTTGTCCTGTGTGGGTCAGTTGTGACCAAACAAATGACAACACCTTGTAAGGACTATTAGAAAACAGGTAACTCTGAATTTCTAGGCAGCCTGGTGGCATACAGGGATAAAACCATGATTACAACTTGGGTGATCAGAGTTCAATTATCAGCTGAGGCAACTGATGGCACTAGCATGGAAGATGGGCATGCTGGACATCTTTCTGTTACAGCTATTGCAGAGGTTAGAACTTGGATGACATATGCTTGATGTGTGGGAGAACAGAGCAGTTGTGGACCATTCTTATAGCCCTGGAGAAGGGGCACAGACTACTTCTCACTGTCCACTCAGCCTGACAATTAGCATGTACTGGGAGGCAGTCGGGGTAAAGAATCCTTCAGGATGACAGAGCTACTCCCAGCAGCTTCAGCCTCACCCCCAATGGATCAGAGAAGTAATGAACAGAGAAGTCCTCACCTTGCGGGAATAAATCGGCCAATTAAGTAAGCTGGGAGAGAAGCTTAATGATCAGTGGAAGATCTTAACCCCAAAAAAAAAAAAAAAAACAACCAACAGACACTAAAACACTTTATAGATTTGTATTCCCTGGATAATGTCAACAGACTTGTTGACAAAGCAAAACACCAAGGTGATTTTAGTAAAAGTCAATGAGTTAAAAAGTGATGCCAAACAAATTATTTAAAAAAAAAAAAAAAAAAAAAAAAAGGATTAAAACTACAAAATAACAAAATGGGGTCTAAAGTTATTAAAAAAGGCGATACTGATACATGACAGTACTCGGTGAGAAGACATGAAGGCCAATAAAGTATAAAACTGAGTATGGGATGACAGAAATCAAGTGATGTAAGAAGAAGCTACTCTACTAAAACAAATACATTTTTGTGAAATCCATCCATCCGGAGCCCCTTTTCAGATTTTGCACATGGGGTTGGAGTGTCACAAACAGCGACAATTATCTCGAGCCAAGGTTTACACCACCGGGTGGCTAGCCCTGCAGAGGTAGTTCATTCGCACCACTCACTTGCGCGCGCACACACACACACACACACACACACACACACACACACACACACACACACACACACACACACACACACACACACACACACACACACACACACACACACACAGCCAAGTTACAGTGTCCACTCCACCTACTGCAGGTCTTTGGAATGTGGGAGGAAACCAGAGCAGCTGGAAGAAACCCACGTGATTGCATGGAGGACATGCAGACTCCGCACAGATCTACCCTCAACATTTTTCTTTTAGATACAAGCATTATAGCCAGTCTTAAAAGTACAAGGAAATATTTAGTGTAAATTAGAAGATAGTTTAGAGGAAGGGGAAAACATACAGTCAACAAATTAGTGGTCTGCAGGAACAGTAAGTAGGAAATATCTGAGTTACTGTGTAAAGTAAGTAGGCATTAAATGTCTATACTTGAATATCTACCTGTAGCCTTGAAAGGACACTGTGCCTTGATGGCACTGTGATCAGAAGGAAAAGTATGGTATGTACGACTTGATACCAGTAGTAGGATTTGTGTACAAATGAAAACCTAGGAATTAAAGCACAGAATATTGAGGTAAGAAATAGTTGTCTGTGGTGCTAGGGAGAAGCTGTTTGACTTTTATTTTTTCTTGTTATATATGTGTATATAACTGTAGGACTGCAGTAATTAGCATGTAAAATATCATAATAAAGACGTTTACTGGTTGGGCTCATGGATAACTGGTGCAGTCCTAAACTAAATGAGATGCATTAAAATAACATTATTCATACACACTGGTCACTGCAGCTATGTCAGAAGAAAAAATTCAAGCGAGTCCCATCTGCCTCAGGTGATGAAAAACTTCTTTATTAGCAGCTAACCAGATTACAGCAGCATGTTGGCCAAGATGATCTCAATCTGATTAGCTTGTTTACTGACATCAACTTTTATACTTTCCTGTCACTAGCCAAAATAGCTTTTGTTACATTTCTAACAGTTGACAGTTGGCTATGAAAAACATCTAGGATCACAATTTACCTCAGAAAAGAATGTTTTACCTCAAAACCACAGCTAGTGTAGAATGTTTACCTCAAAACCACAGTTAGTGTAGAACGTTTACCTCAAAACCAGTTAGTGTAGAACGTTCAAAAAGGAACAGCATACTTAGTTCAACAGTGGTAGCTGGAATTTTCCACAGCCTGCCTCTGTAAATTATTCAGAAGTATAGAAAACAGATGTTATTCAAGTTCATAAGCAAACTACATCTATCATAGGTAAAGCCCATCTTTAATAAACATGGTTCAATGACCTTTTCTTACCAATACTTCAGCAAATAGCATATTCACTTTGCTAGATGGGAGAAAGAGACAAATAATAGTATGTTTTAAAACTTTTTCTCTTAACATTTCCCCCCTCAAAACACTTTTATTTGTCTTTTTATTTCAGCAATATATGGTAAAAACTAAGTTTTTCTTTGCATACATTACTTCAATTGAAAGACAAACTTTTAAACTTCAAAAAATATTTGCAAAAGTCACATTTCAATGTATTCACTTTCACCAGTCTGTTGCAACTGCTGGTACATCGTTTCCGTAACAGCAGTATCAACCAGTCTTTGTAGAAGACCTCTGATACAGGGTATACAACAGCAACCACATACCACCATGATAGCCACAGCGACTCCGACGGACACCAGGAAACTGCTGATGAGATGACTCCATTTTCCAAACCATGCTCGTAGAAAGTCTGTAAAGGGATTATTTACCCCAGAGTTCTCCGCCAATTCTTCGGATAACATTTCCAAACCTTTCAAAGCTCGAGTGATGTTCCCATCAGGGGCAGTGTTATTCGGAATATATGTACAACAGAAAGTCCCAAACATCTTGCAAACTCCTCCTTCTTTGGCCAGGAGCATATCCAACGCAATTCGATTCTGCCATGCCACCTGCGAAGTGGCCTCCAGTTGTTCAGCAATACCTTTTAATGCATCTTTGGTATAGTTCACAAAACGCTGCTGGTTATAGTAAATGTAGTTGATCCAGTCCACATTCCTATTGAGTTGAATCCAGACAAAGATGGATGCAAAACCAGCTGCTATTTGGTTTATTGCTTTGTATTCATCAGGCACACCTCTTGGTACGCCAATGCTATCGATGTAGACACTGCTATCGAAGGATTGCTTCGGTGCCTCTCTTTTTCTCTTATTCAACCACCTCGGCTTTATTTCAGGTTCCCTTACGAAATTGCTTACTGGAACTGGGAAAATGTAGAATGGCAGAATTAACTTTACAAGTGCACAAGTTCCCTTCCAGGGAATCGTAAGCCTTGATCTGAGTTTGTTGTCTCCACATAACCACCAAACATCTGCTAAACTATGAGTTTGGTTCTCCAGAAATGGATTCTCATTGCCATTCACAGTAACATTGCAATAATTCTGTCCCATATTGCCATAATTCTTTCCTGTGCCATCTCTGGAAATGCACATATACGAACCTGGATAAGAGATTGCTGTAGGCGGTTTCTCAACTTTGCTTATGACTGGAAAACGCTGAGTTTCATTTTTGCATTTATCTTCAGCTTTGTTGAAGAATAATTTCAACAGACACGTTAGTCCCATTGATGCAAGATGAAGGTAACCTGTCACTAGTTGCTGTTTACCTTCAGCACAAGAAACACAGTTCTCACGATGTACTTCTCGGGTACTATATCTAACCCAAGATAACCATTCATTATGGTGTACGAATCCTGTCTCGAGTAACAACTGTTCTTCTGTGAAGGCAAAATCTGCTTTACTTGTAGCATTTTTAAGGCTTTGTACTTTAAGTTGGAGGGTCCCCAAAGGATCAGTTTCAACTGGAAGAGACACTCAGATTCCATATACTCCTGAATCACTTTCTTGTGGTGACACGATGGTTATAGTAATCACTTCAGTACCTTGGAAATGCGCAATTTTTATTCTTTGTTGCCTGCTCTTATCTTTCTCTGGTATCACTGCACCACTTGTTTCCCATCCGTTCACATCTGTTGACCACCAAACATTTGACCAGGATGCACAGTCTCTATTGCACAAGTATTTTGCAAGAGTCAGGAAATCATTACTGTTCCATTTAGCACAGTCCAAAATTCCTTCACAAAGTTTTACCTTGAACATAGTAGTAACACCTGTTTGCGCCTGCAGCACCACCATTCATTTTTCTCTCACAACTGTTCCTTCTCGTATGGACATATTTACTTTCGCTCCAAAATCATCATCACGTAACAGTTCAAGTACCAGCTGAACATGGCCATCCTTCCTTTGTAGTCAGACTTTGCGTTCAGGGGTCCGATGAAGTCTGACCAACATCAATGGTAGAAGGAAAAGTCTTAAGTTTTTTACAGTGGGTGATGTGAATCCACGAAGTCCTCTCTGCGATCTTTACAGCCGTAGGTGTTGAGATAAGCACTTGATGTGGGCCTTCCCACCTGGGGGATGACCAGTTCTTTCTCTTCACAATTCGGATCCACACCCAGTCCCCGGGTGCCACGCTTAACAAGGTTTCACTTCTGGAATCTGCAAAGGAGTCATTGGTTACAGGAGACTTGACATTTAGCAGCTTCTTCATATAATCCGCTAGATCCTCACCCCCCTCACGTCCCGCTGGCAACAATCCTTGCCACTGCGGGACGTAATATGGTCTCCCAAACAAAAGTTCAAATGGTGCAAGTCCTTTGTAGGAGGGTGAGATTCGCATGTACAGGATTGCCAATGGAAGGCACGCAGTCCAGGATCTATGTGTTTCTGCCATCAGCTTGCGGAGCTTACTCTTCAGGACACCATTGTGTCTTTCCACCAGTCCAGCTGACTGCGGATGGTAAGCACAATGGTACTTGAGATCAATTTGAAACACTTGACCCAACTTCTGAACAATCTGGTTAACAAAATGAGACCCATTATCACTGTAAATGTGTCTTGGTAAACCAAATCGGGGAATTATTTCTGTTGTTAAAAGCTTAGCTACTGTGTGTGCATCAGGATGTTTTACTGGAAAAGCTTCTACCCACTTAGAAAAAGCATCAATTATGACTAGATAAAACCTTTTTCCCTCTGAGGGTGTCAACTCAATAAAGTCCATACAGAGTGTGTGGAATGGATATGGAGGGGTAGGGAATGCCTGCGGAGATTTTTTTAACTCCCCCCTGAGCATGATACTTTGCACATAATAAACAAGATAAACAGAATTGTTTTGCATAAGTTGAAAACCCTTTACACCAAAACACCTTAGACACTATTTGAACCATTGTCTGTACTCCTACATGGGCAGGTCCATGGCTAACCAATGCAGCATACCTAAAAAGGTTTGAGGGTAATACCATTTTGCCATCTGATGCCCTATACAACCCATCCTGTTGAGTGATACCATATTTCACCCAATGACATTTTTCCTTCTGTGTTGTCAATGTTTGCATTACTTTTAGTGTCTCTAAGTCTAATAGGTGTCCGGGCTCTAAATCATTGTCATGTAAAAGCAAATCATTTTCTTGAGCTGCCTTTTTTGCAGCCATATCAGCAAAAGCATTTCCCCTGGAGACAGGATCTTTTTTGTTAGTATGTGCGGAACATTTACATATCGCTATCTGAAGTGGTAGTTGCACTGCATCTAACAACTGTAAAATTAAATCTCTGTGATTTATTGGTTTGCCTGTCGCAGTAACCATTCCCCTATTTTGCCACTGTTGAGCAAAAACATGTACAACAGAGAAAGCATATTGACTATCTGTATAAATTGTCACTTTTTTACCCTCCCCTAAGCTCGAGTCAAAGCCACTAACTCAGCTGCTTGGGCAGAATAAATGTTTGACAATCCTTTTGCTTCCAAAACTTCAGTTTCTGTGGTGACTGCATACCCTTCTAGTGTTTTTCCTACAGTGTCCTTCTTTGCTGATCCGTCTACAAGCAAAACAAGATCAGAATCTACCAACGGAATATCCATTAAATCTGGTCGGGGAAGTACTTTGTCATGAATGCTCTCTAAACAAACGTGTGGAGTACCTTCTTCTGGAGTCGGCAAAAGTGTCGCAGGATTAAGAGTAGTACATCTTTCTATGGTCATATGTGGCTGTGTCAGCAGCACTGTCATACATGACAAATGTCGACTAGGAGATAAAAAGGTTATCTTATCTTGCAAAAGTATAGTAGCTACTGAATGTGGAACTCGCAATTTTAATGGGTGAAACAAAACTAATGATGCTGAGGCTTGCACTGCCATGGCGGCTGCCACTACAGCTTGAACACAATGCGGCAATGCCCTTGCAACAGGATCTAATCTGGAGGAATAAAAAGCTATCGGTCTCTGTTTATCCCCATGTACTTGTACCAGAACCGAAGTCATATATCCTCCCTTACAATCAACCATTGGTACAAACTGCTTAGAATAGTTCGGAAAACCCAAAACAGAGGATCCTGCTATCAATTGCTTAATTCTATTAAATGCTTGTATTGCCTTATCTGTCCACTGTATATTACTTTTAGCTGCCATGGGAGTGTCATAGGTCAGTGCGGTTAATGGCCCTACTTCTTCAGCATAATTAGGAATCCAACTTCTACAAAAATTAGTAACACCTAAAAACGACATCATCTCCCGCTTAGTCGTAGGCATAGGTGCTTCAAGAATTGCTTGTTTTCTTTTATTTTCCAATCGTCTACCTTCCTGTGAGACTAAATAACCCAAGTACTTTACTTGTGCTTTCCACAATTGTTACTTCTCTATTTACTTTATGTCCTTGCTCAGCTAAAAAACTAAGAAGGGCAAGGGTATCCCTTTTACAAGTTTCCTGCGTGGGTGAGGCCAATAAAATATCATCTACATACAACAGAACCTGGCTTCCCTCTGGGGGAACAAACTGAGATAACTTTCACAGCCATTTCTTGTGCAAATATTGTCGGACTCTCACAATAACCCTGTGGCAAACTGGTATATGTGTATATTTTACCTTGGAAAGTGAATGCAAACCAAAATCTACTCTCCTTGTGTAGTGGTATGGAGAAAAAAGCATTGCTTATATCTATGACAGAAAAATATCTGTGCCGAGGTAGTAAATCATTAAGTAATGTATAGGGGTCAGGGACCACCGGTGCTCTTGGGATCACAGCTGAATTAACTGCTTGTAAATCCTGAACCAACCTCCATGACCCATCCGGTTTCTTTACAGGAAACAACGGAGTATTGCAGGGTGAATCTGGGCATTCAACAAGAATTCCTACCTGTTTTAGCTGTTCAATAACTGGTTTAATTCCTTCCTCTGCTTGCTTACTTAATGGACATTGGTGCTTACGAGGTCTAAAACCTGACTTTGCAGTTATACAAACTTCACCTGCTGTTTTCATTAATCCTACATCTCCTTTACCTTTTGACCATAAATCTACATGCAAGGCATTTAACGCACTATCTTCCTCTTGAGTTAGGAGGATTTGTCATGCCATTTCTGTTTTGTCATCCCTGAAGTGCACGCTTGGTCGTGCCCAAGTCACCCAATTTAATCTTTGTACCTGGATCTGTTGATCTTTCAACTGACTTTCAGACATTGTGTTCCAAATTGTTACCTTTTTCGCCAAATCTACCCAATGTGTCCCCACTGCTTTAGTAACTGAACCATGCAGTCTATAACTTGAGCGATATAAAGAACTCATTTCCTTAGTCAAAGTACAGGTTACTACTGTATTACCTTGCGTATCCCAAAACATATCATTCAAAATTATCCTTGCACACCTGTGCTTAAAGAATTATTTTTCAAATTCTTTATCCGGACCAAGGGCCTTATAGAACATTGTACAATGTAAGTGCGCCGCAACCTGCGGTGACCCGCTCCTAGATTTACTTAGAGCTAGACTGATCAACTCAGTATCAACCCTCCCTGGGCCGTCTGAAATAAAGTCTAGGCTATACCAGTAAAACAAGTCTTGTACTCCCTGTACTACTAAGCCATCCGCTAACCTTTTTGCCTCAATACCCTTAGGTGTGGGAATTGCCGCTATTCCAAACACATGCATCAAATCTCTTCCTAGCAAATTAAATGGACAAACTTTTGATATAATTACCCTACACCTAACAGTTTGGTTTGTTTGCGGATCTGTGAACAGTAGAGGATGAGACAGTGGTTCCTTATAAATTTTCCCGTTTGCTGCTTTTACAAGGACAAACTCATCTGTTTCGCAGTTCGGAGGCAGAACTGCTGGACCCAAAAGTGTACGCGATGCACCTGAATCACATAAAAACTCAACTTTTTGTCCCTCAACCAAAAACTCTATCATGGGTTTCTGATCTAGATGCATAGCAATACCCAAATTTGCCAGGTTTATGACTTCACAGTCACAATCCCGCCCTTCCATTAGAGTGTTCTGACATTCATCGTAGAGAGCGTCTGCCTCTTCATTATCCCCATAATGAAGATGGCGCCTTTCTTTACTATCATATAGTCATGCGGAGCCCTTGTTCGTAAGCTGTGGGGGATGTTGCCACTCTTCACAGTCAGCAGCGAAGTGCCCACGTCTACCGCATTTAAAACATTCTCCACGTTTTAACCTTTCCCTATAGGCTGAATGTCCACCCGGTTCATTTAACGTGTCCCATTGCAGGCCCCCATGTTTTTTTTACGCCACCACGGCACCCTTGCCCCCCTTTGGTCCTGTACTAGGAATATCCCACCATCATCCCCTACTGCTAACACTTGTACTTTCTTTTTCTTTTTTAGATTAAAATGTCGCTCAGCATGCCGTGCATATTCAAACAAAGGTTGCAGTCTACACGTTCTGTGATCTACCATGTGCTTAGTAATAAAACTACTTATCGGAGCCTTACAACCTTTAAGAAAAGCATTTTTCAATTGCTGTTCATACGGACTATCATTAGTCTGATCCTGCGGAATCATCTTTCCACAATGGTTATTGAACACTTCTGTCAGTCTTACAATATAGTGATCTACAGATTCATCATCATTTTGCAGGCACTGATTTATTACTGTCCAATCTGCTCTTGGACGCCACTTATCAGAAATTCTCTTTAACAGATCAGTGACTCGTGTGTCTAACACCCCAGAATTATGCTTTAATGTAGTGCCGTCATCTGCCTTACATGTCCAAGTACCACAAACTAAGTGCCAATCTAGACCTAAGATTTGTTGCACTACTTGTTCTACTTCTAAACCATTTAAATGATAACTTAAACGCATACCAACTATGTCCTCAGAAAACTTTTGAAAATTAACCTTGGGATGAGGAATACCATCCGTAGCTCATTTTATATCCTCTCTAGCCCAGGGACGATAAACTAAAATAGTTGGTTCTGACATCTCCTGCTTGTGGGTTTGCAACTTGTATTAAGGGAAGAGCTTCTGAATGGTCAGAAAGTTTAATAGCCCAACGTCCTTGCCCTGCTGGTCCTGACCTTAACTACATAGGTTGGTCTACCTGTTGCAAAGTAACTTTAGGTACTACGGGAATTTGTGAGTAAATTGGAGGGGTCACAACATTTCCTTGAGCAGCTAATAACCCACCCTGCTGTACAGATCCCACATCTTCAGACTGATATCGAGGAGGTTCCCCTGGTATGGCAGCAGCAATCTCACCATACGGTGGGGCAGTTGCCTGCCTTTGTACTGCACAACTGTGCTCATCCTCTTTATCTAAAAATAAAGCTACTTTTCCACTTGGCACCAGTGATGCCTTTTGATTTATTTTCTCTTTTTCCTGACACTGTTTTTCTTTTATAGCTCATTTATTTGCTTCTTCTAACCATTTTTGTGCTTGGGGAAATCCCAATTGTCTCTGCTTTTTAGTTCTAGTTCCTGCATCTCTTTTCAAATCTCTAACCAATTTTGCACAGGCATTCTTATTCAGTGTACCATCAAAATCATATTTCAACTTCCACTTCTTCAAAAATTTAACATTATTTTTGTTTAAACTTTTCATATACTTCGCATCAACATTTAAACAGGCATCACTTTCACACTTGCAGCAACTTGAACCCATGTTTTCCTAGATTTCTTATTTTAGGACTGTATATTTTAGGACTGCATCAAAATTATTTTTACAGGGCTTATTACAGAATGGGGCTATCTTAACGGGGATCCTAACAAAATAACAGGTAATCCTAACAAAACAACAAGTAATCCTAACAAAATAATCTTAACAATTATTCCTATCCACCCTTAACTAAAAATAAAACCCCTGTCGACAAGGTTAAATTAAAAGAAAATTGTTTTCATCCTACCTGAACCAGATGAGACTCCGTTTCCCCTTTTGGCTCGGAAACCGTCCCTCAGATAGGGATCAGAGAGCGGCTGGCCTCTTTCCAACGACAAATCAGTCGGAGGGCTTTCCGTCGAGGGAATCTTAAGATAAGAAACCCTCACCTGCGCAGGTTTTTCGGTCTCTCTGTCGGTCTGATCCATATCTTCGTAGAGGTTTCCGGTCCGAAGGACCAAAATGTCAGAAGAAAAAATTCAAGCGAGTCACATCTGCCTCAGGTGATGAAAAACTTATTAGCAGCTAACCAGATTACAGCAGCATGTTGGCCAAGATGATCTCAATCTGATCAGCTTGTTTACTGACATCAACTTTTATACTTTCCTATTACTAGCCAAAATACATTTTGTTACATTTCTAACAGTTGACAGTTGGCTATGAAAAACATCTAGGATCACAATTTACCTCAGAAAAGAATGTTTTTACCTCAAAACCACAGCTAGTGTAGAACGTTTACCTCAAAACCACAGTTAGTGTAGAACGTTCAAAAAGGTACAGCATACTTAGTTCAACAGTGGTAGCTGGAATTTTCCACAGTCTGCCTCTGTAAATTAACTCTTATTCAGAAGTATAGAAAACAGATGTTATTCAAGTTCATAAGCAAACTACATCTATCATAGGTAAAGCCCATCTTTAATAAACATGGTTCAATGACCTTTTCTTACCAACACTTCAGCAAATAGCATATTCATTTTGCTAGATGGGAGAAAGAGACAAATAATAGTATGTTTTAAAACTTTTTCTCTTAACAAGCTATGAATTAAAACTATGCATTTTTTTAAACAATGGAAAAACTACACCATAAAATCTGATGATAAATTTCTTAGGATTGCTACAATGCTGAGAAGGACAGCACTGAGATCAAATAATGAATTTGCCATTTCAAAAGATACGAGTACACTTGCATGAAGTTTTTGGTAAGTAAGGCTGATAGTCTGAGAACTATCAAGACCCAAAATATACAAGATAAAAAGTCTGCAATGGATAGTTCATTTGGCCAATTAATAAATAAATAGCCTTTTTCTGCACTGACCAAGAAAATTGTGAGTTGAAGCGACATGTTAAAGACATAAAATACAAAATGTGTGAAGAGGCGATCTTCCATCTTACAGACACATGATTTTGTGTGTGTGTTTGTGTTCACACATGCATGCTCAAGCATACATGTTGTAATGGCCTCGCACCCCATCTAGGAATAAAGTACAGTTTTGTACCTACCATAAATGTAGATGTTCGAAGATCCACATTGCTGCAGTCCTTACACTTGGGTAGTCCGCTGTCCTCGGTCGGCCCGAATATCAAAGTATTAGGCTGACGTCGGTCAAGGCGCATAAGACTGACATCAGGACGTCAGGGTACATATGCGCATGACCGACGTCATATCCTCAGTCTTTTCTTGCCCCAGATGTCAGAAGACCCTAAACAGAAAGGTCAAAACCAAAAGACAACAAAAAACAACCAAACACCTGTGTACTAACTATATGTGCAATATATACAATGTTTACAATATGTACAACCCACACCACACAACCGCCTCTAACTACAGAGGGGAAGGAGGGAGGGTAAATTGGACTGCAGCAATGTGGATCTTCGAACATCTACATTTATGGTAGGTACAAAACTGTACTATGTTCTTCATCTCACATTGCTGCAGTCCTTACACTTGGGTAGAATCCCAAAGCAGAGAAAAGGGAGGATGGCACAACTAAAAAGCAGTAGGAGCTGCCAAAATGCCCTGTAAAATTGCAGTGGCAAAACCAGCCCTCGATTTAGAGTAAAGAGGAAGGTGATAATGCTTAGAGAAAGTATGCACTGAACTCCAAGTAGCAGCCTCCAAAATATCCTTAGTTACTACCCCCCTTAGAAAGGCTGTAGAAGTGGCAGTAGCCCTAGTGGAATGAGGCCTAATCCCAGCTGGAATCTCCTTACCATGATGGGAATAACAGAAAGCAATACACAACCCAATCCACTTAGAAATAGTTTGTTTTGACACAGGCTTGCCCTGAGAACTCAAAGCAAAAGAAACAAATAACTGCTGAGACTGCCTGAACCCTTTAGTTCTGCTCAAATAATATCGCAACTGCCTGTGTATATCCAAAGTGTGCAAAATCTTTTCCCCTTTATTTTGGGGGTTCGCATAAAAGGTAGGCAAATGAATAGTCTGGTTTAAAGCCACACTAGAAACCACTTTAGGCATAAAGGAAGGATTAGTACGCAAAGATACCCTATCCTTATGGAAAATTAATAAAGGCTCAACTGCCATAAGGGCCTGTAATTCAGAAACCCTTCTCGCAGAGGTAATGGCCAACAAAAAGGCAGTCTTCCATGATAAATATTTCAACTCAGCAGTAGCTGCAGGCTCAAAAGGTTGTAGAGTGAGTTTCTCCAACACAAAATTGAGATCCCAAGCAGGAGTAGGAGCTCTCCGTGGGGGTCTTATATTCTTTGCCCCTCTAAGGAATTGCTTAAACAAAGGATGAGAAAACAATGGTGGGTCACAGTCATAGTGAGCAGAAATTGCTGCAGCATGAATCTTAATAAAAGAGAAGGACAAACCTTTGTCCAGTAACTCAGTAAGATATTGAAGAGCCACACTTAAATTAGGCTTAGAAACATCAAATGCTTTTGCTGCACTCCAAAATAAAAATCTCTTCCATTTATCTGCATACACTTTTTCCTTGTACTAGGCCTTCTGGCCTCCAAAATAACATTCAAAACTTGTTGTGGAAGCTGAGACCCTCCAGGGTTTAAAACAGAATATGCCAGGCTGTCAGGTGAAGAGAGTGAAGTTTGACATTGAGTAAATGACTGTTCTCCTGGGACAGCAGGTGTGGAATCGAAGGTAAAGGCCATGGAGGCTCCCGTACCAGACTTCTCAGTAGTGGGTACCAGTGCTGTTGAGGCCAATCTGGAGCTATTAAAATCATCTTTGGCTTGTCCTGTCTGACCTTCAGAAGTACCTTTGGGAGGAGAGGCAGAGGTGGAAAGGCATACACATGAAGATTGCTCCAATTGAATGAAAGAGCATCCACTTTCCAAGCTGTGGGATGAAAACTTTTTGTGCAAAACTTTGGCAGCTGGTAGTTTAGTGGAGAAGCGAACAGATCTATGTCTGGAGTTCCCCATGACACTGTCAATTTCTGAAAAACATGAGGATCCAATTTCCACTCGTGGGTATCCATTATTTGTCTGCTCAACATATCTGCTAAGGAGTTCTGTGCTCCCGGCAGAAACCTTGCCTGAAGATGTAGCTGTAAACTGAGAGCAGTCTCCCACAAAATCATTGCTTGTCTGCACAGAGGATAAGAATGTGTTCCCCTTGCTTGTTGATGTACCACATGACAGTTGTGTTGTCTGTTAGAATCAACACCTGCCCTGGAAGAAGTAAATCCTTGAAAGCTATTAATGCAAATTGGACTGCTAACATCTCCTTCAAGTTGATATGTAGATGTAGAAGTCTGGCAGGCCACGTGTCTTGTATCCACTTTCCATTTAGATGAGCTCCCCAAGCTTTGTCTGAGGCATCTGTCGTTAGAATCTGACTTCGCCTCTGGCGGGTCACAGAGAGTCCCTTGTTTAGGTGACATTCCTGAGCCCACCACAAAAATTCCTTTTGAATGCAAGGTATTATCTGAATGACAGTGTCCATATCTTGGCAGTGCTGTGTCCATACATTTTGAGATACCATTGTAGCTTCCTCATATGCAGTTTGGCATTGGGAAGCACCAGAATACAAGATGCCATGAACCCCAAGGCTTGAAGGACTGTCCTTGCAGTCAGCCTGGACTGATGAGACAATTGATGGAAGTAAAGAAAGATTCCTTTGTTTGTCCGGGGTCAAAAGGCCATCTGGGATGCTGTATTCAGTCTCACACCCAGAAAGCACATGTCCTGAGAGGGTACTAGACTGGACTTTATTTCGTTCACAGAATACCCCAGGCATCTTAGCACTGCTATCACATAGTGTAGATGATGAAGAAGTTCGTCCTTTCCTTGAGCCAGAATCAGGCAATCGTCCAAATAAGGGTAGATCTGTATTCCTCGTAGCCTGAAGAAAGCTATCACTGGAGCCAGAACCTTCGTGAACACTCTGGGCAGTAGATAAGCCAAAGGGCAATGCAGAGAACTGATAATGAGAAGTCCCAGCCAGCGCAGATACTTCCTGCAACTTAGCCTGATAGGAACATGAAGGTAAGCCTCCTTGAGATCCAGAGTCACCATCCAGTGATCTTTGCCCAGCAGAGGTAAAAGCTGTTGTAACGTCAACATTTTGAACTTGGGAATGTCCAGATAAGTGTTGAGGATAGATAAATCCAAAATTGGTCTCCACGTGTTCCCCTTCTTTGGTACTAGGAACAGGCGAGAATAAAATCCTAGGCCCACTTCTGACAGAGGGACCAGTTGTATGGCTCCTATTTGGAGCAGCAGAGAAATCTGTTTGTGAGCCTCTATTCTTTGCTGAGGAGGAGCGTCTGGCATGCCTTTGAAAGGAGGCAAGGTATGGAAATAAAACCTGTAACCTTGGTGTATGATATCCAATACCCATCTGTCTTGGGTAATTAAACTCCAATTTTCCTTGAAAAGTGCCAACCTTCCTCCCAAAGGTGCTGCCAGACGAGAAGGCTCTGGCAGCTGAAAAGGTAGGTCATTGGGTCTGTTTACGAAAGAACTGACCCCTGCCCTCACCCGAAGACTGTGCAGGTGAACTCCCTGTTCTAGGCCTGAAAGAGCCCTGAGCTCTGCCCCTACCACGTCTAGACCTACCCCTAGACTGGGAATCATAAGAAGGATAAGTCCACCCCTTGGTAGGCCAATTTCTGCTAAACTTCGGAGGCTGAACCTGCAAAAAATCTTTAACAGTCTGCATAGACTTAGCTTTGTCTTCCATTTTCTTTAAGACTGCTTCAACAGGTGAACCAAACAACACATCAGATTGTAAAGGAGCATCTAAAATCCTTGTCTTAACATGGTCAGATAAATTCTGATCCCTCAGCCAGGCGTGCCTGCGAAGAACTGACCCAGTGGCAGCCACCCTAGACGAGGCCTGTACAGCATCAAAACCACATTGCAAAGAATGCTTACCCACCCGTTCAGAGACATGTACCAAATCTTGTAACTCTTTACACTCAATACCTTTCGCCAGAGCATCTACCTTAGACTTCAATTGAGAAAGTAGATAGTTTTGGTATTTCAACATGTGAAACTGGCAATTCAAAGCCCTCATAGCTAGGGTGGAAGAAGTATAGACTTTCTTTCCCCATCTATCCAAAGCCCTGGCCTCTTTATCTGGAGGAACCGGATTTTTAACAACAGAAGCCTTAACACCCTTAGGCCCCTGACTAACAGTTTCTGGGTCCGCCCTAGGACTCTAAAAAGATACTTATGAGCTTCAGGCACCCTATAATACCTATCCGGTTTAACAGGAGCAGGAGGCAAAGAATCAGGATTAAGAGAAGCCTCTGCAAACACATCCCCACAACATCCAGAACAGGAGGTATAGCCAAAGGCCTATGCTGGGGTAAAACAAAAATTCCTAAGCCTTTTCCTGGAATCAGAGAAGTCCTGACCTTCCCACTTAAAATGCTCCCTCATGGAATGAAGAGTCTCTGAAAAAGAAAAATCCTCAGGAGGAGAAGCAGAAGGAGTAGAATCATCCACATCAGAATCAGAATAAGGAGAATACTCCTGCAAGTCTTCAGCCGAAGACTCAGAAACATCTGAAGCCTGCTCAAAACTCCCCAACTCAGGTTCCACCCTAGGTCTCTTATCAGGAGGGGGCAAAGAACCTCTAATCAAAGTAATCAAATCTTCTGCCATTTTAAGCATATGCTTCTTCGGCACAGATCCTGAAGAACTAGGAGTGACACCAACTGAAGCTAAACCTGGCCTGCCTCTGGGAGAAGCCTTGGAAACAGAAGGAGATGGCCTAACCACCCTAGGGAGGGAGGAGTACAGTAACCTGAGAAGCCCCTTCAGCCTGACCTGCCTCCTGAGAGGCCACATCCTGCAATAACAAGGTCTCCCCCTGGGACTCCACAGAAACCTCCGGCGGAACCACTGGCTCCACCGACACCTGTAAAGAACCGGCGTCCGGTACGGACGACTCGTCTTGCCTGGGCTTAGCTGCTTTATCCTTGCGCTTCTTCGAAGAAGCGGACGTCGGAGCATCCGACGGCATATTATAATTGCACCGCTTCCCGAAGACTAACCTGGCACAATCTAATCTTCTCTTAATAGTGCGCTTATTGAATCTAGCACAAAAGCGACAACCAACAACGTCGTGCTCAGGCCCTAAACAAGGAATACACAAAGTATGATAATCTCTATGCGGTATCTGTTTCCCACAAGAAATACAGTTATTCACTTTTTCTGACATCCGGTAAACCACTGAGGCAAGAAAAAACTAAAATATTCCCCAACGGGGTACTTAACCAACTTTGACTCGGTCTGAAACTCCGAATTCAAAAAATTTCAGAACGCCGAACGGCACTTGCCACGCTGCTTCTGCATCGGACCATGCGGCAAAAAAGACTGAGGATATGACGTCGGTCATGCGCATATGTACCCTGACGTCCTGATGTCAGTCTTATGCGCCTTGACCGACGTCAGCCTAATACTCTGATATTCGGGCCGACCGAGGACAGCGGACTACCCAAGTGTAAGGACTGCAGCAATGTGAGATGAAGAACATCTGGGATAAGAGGATAATCAGGGAATGAATGACTGCATCATTCAAATTAAAAAAAAAAGTTTATCAGATCAGTCAAGAGAGAAGGCTGCAGTAAATAAGAAATGTGATGTATGCCTAACATTATGGACAAAAACTGTAACTGCTTTCTTTTAGTCAGGTGTACAACACCGATGGGGAACAAAGCCTGCAAAGACAGAAAATGTATAAAGCTCAGGAGGCAACATAGGAGGTAAAGCTTCAAAACAAACACAGATGCAAAAAGAATGCTAAGAAAACAAGTCTTAGGAGAAATAGCTTTTTTGGTTTATCACCATTGAATTGATTAGAGTACCGTAAATGAACGCAATCTACCCAAAACAAGTACTAACATCGAACAGTATTCTGCCCACTCAGACAACCATAATGTACTGGAATTGCTCATCCTTCCAAGATATGGTGGTTAATTTTAAATTACAAGCAAACGTCTAGGACGCAATATTGTTCTCAAATTAGAAAGGAAATTAAAACAATATTCTTAAATCATTATACATTCCATGTACATACTGAAACTACATCATGTAAAGAGAAGCATTCATTGCAGTTTCCCCAGAGAAAAAGTTACAAATCTTTGTGCCATCTAGGCAGATCATTCATTCATTCATTCACTAGGTAAACCCACAAACCTCTTTTTAGGAATGACCTGGGAACACTGACTTCTTCAGTGTCAAACGACAAATAGACTAAGTGAGTCAATTCCCCATAGTATTTAAATAAAGTGAGCAAAACTGTTTTATTTATTTGTTTATTTATTTGCTGGAAACAGATGTAGTGTGTTTCTACAGGTGCCTGACTAAATTTGTTAACATAGTGTCGTTTCCCTGTGTTACATATACTGTTTTGTCTCCATTAACTATTTGCATCTTAGTTAAACTTACATCAAAGTTCTAGTCAAGTGTGTGGTCCGAGATCGTAGTGATTATTTTGTAGGAAAAAATAAACTGCTGCTGTTTCTAGGAAGTTAAGAACAGTGGATGAAGCTTAAGGCTGTTTTTCCATTGGTTTCTTTAAATTCATAGCCCAGCTATATTATGCTGAGCTGCACAAACCCGTAATTGATGGACCCATGCAATCCTACTGAAGTTTCACTCTCTTAGCAAGCCTATTTAAGGCCATATTTAGGGCCATAGCCATTAGGCGCTTCCTTTTGATCCAGGACCAAGTTAAATTACTGTAAGGTGTTTCTACCTTAGATGAACACTTACAGCAGTTAACTGTTATACTAAAACATTTTATGGTACTCACTAATACTTAATATTCTCTACTGATAATTTATTAAAAAAGAAGCATTGCAGTAAACCAAATATGGGGCAACTAAGTCTTGTATCCCTAATTTTCTACAGTCTTGGACTAAATGGAAGGCCATCCAGCTGTCAGACTCCTAGCACTTAGTAAACTCAGGCAATATAGCAACTGTCTGATGCTCACATACAATGAACTATTACTTACATTGTCACAATAACAGAAAGATGCAAATATTTAAGATGGATGCATCATTCTCACAAAAAAGCACAGTCTGTGAGCACCAAGTAACTTCATAACACTCCATACAAATAAAAAGAAAATTTTCATATGCCGAGGCTGTAAAAAAAGTCACAGCCTAAACCTTCAAGGTCAAACAAGACATGCTTTAAGTGGGAATTAAACACCCAAACACATACTGCCACAGCCATACCAGAGTCACCAGAACAAAGACTGACCAAATTGGTAGAAAACAATTCTTATGCAGAATGCCTCGAATCACTGCTCCTTTATTCAGTTTCCTACAGGATGCTGAAACGCAACCTATATCTAGCCTACAAAGCTTCCTCAGATGTAGTACTAATGGACCTGTCACACATTCAGAAAACAACTAACATCAGAAACAACCAATGTAGGCACCTTGACCTCACAAGCGACAAACAGAACATGCTAGAGGGACAGGCATGTCCCTCAGAGGCTCCCCCTTCTCTGGACGGGATTTCCCGTCCATGTAAAGTAGAGCTTTTCTCTGCATTTATTCAAGCAGAGCCTGAACCAGTAGATAGTGAACTTCAAGTATATTCCTGGTCTGCCACCAATGTCTCTACAAGAGGGAGGAAGCTTTTATCTACCCAAGACTAAACACCTTCCACAAAACATTTGTGAACAATTACCTATCAAATTTTATGTTGGGAAACTTGGCTAGGTTTAAAGTGTACCCTTATGTCATTAGAATAGTATTCAACTATGATGAGTATGCTTAAACCCACTACAAAAAATGTACAGGTGATTGATTAGTGTGTGTGTCTTATTACCCTCATAAGGCTGGAGAAAGAAGTCGTCTTTCAGGTGCCAAGATCTCTGATGTTTTAAGGGCCCTTAAGATAAACAAGTATGACTATGATGGGGGTAGGGTCATGTGGATGTAAAATGACCTGACATGCAGAGCCTTGAGGGATATGCAGAAAGACAATTCTGAAATCTCTATTCATGTCACAAAGGTAGAAAAGACACTGAGATGGAAAGATTCTGCTCAATACAAGAATGTTGCTAAGAGACCAAGAAAGACAATTGGTTTCAATAACTAGATGAGTACCTGGTGATATTCTAGTGGGATCCTGTATGTACCAGCACGGGATAAGCTGCTGCATAGTTCTTCTTACTAGAACGACAGCTTGCTTGCACGTTTCATTCTAGAGCTTTTGCACACTGGCTGAAACCTTCGCTAACCACATAGTGCATTTTTTTAGGCAGAGTCCAGCTAATGGATTTTCCAACCCAAAAGACATATCAAGCAATGGGCAGCAAACACAGCTCAATGTTGGGAGTCTAAATAAAAAAAAACTGTCTTGACCTTAAAGCCCTCTTAAATTTGGCACAAATTTGCATGTGTATGATTACTGAGACTTTGAACATTTTGAAAGCACAGAAGGCACCCCCTCTATACCAGGATTTTGACCCAGTCAAGCTTTTAAAACTTGACAGGAACTGCAGTGATGTATCCATATTTGTTAAGACATTACCTCGAGACATTCCTAGAGACCCACAAACCAAACTAACAGAGATTTAACTCACTTTAAATAAAAACAACTCAAATCATAGCATGTTATAGGACCACCTCAAAACCATGTCTATCTTAAATATATTGGATGAACTTCAAATACAGAAAAACTCCATTGTCCTGGGTGACTAACTACCCATTGATACTCCAAATGCAGTCTACGCCACAAAATTAGACTTCATAAACAAGAATTTCCCTGGATCAAATAATCAACAAGCCCAATAGAGGGCAAAATGTTCTTGAACTAGACCTTAAAAGTATAGGATCCATAGGACCTATCCCACTGGTATATCATTCCCCAGTTCAAGTCTAAAAACAAACTGGTAACCTTCTCCTTCAAGATATCCAAACCAACAGATGCAAATACCACAGTATTGAAAGTCTCAAATTTCAAGTAAAACTGTAACCCCCAAAATGTTGACATGGTTAGTAGTAGTGCAAATAAATTCTACGCTTAACCTATAAAACTGCATTGATCTGACAGTCCCTAACAGAACTAAACAAATTATACCAGTTGGGTGGTCCATGTTTGAAAAACTACAATAAAAAAAACTTCTTAAAATATACAGCAAAATTAAAGACCCACAAATCAAGGTCAACAGCAAAAAGTAATCTAAGGTAATGAAATAATACCAAGAGGAAAACAAAGGCACCCCATGAACTTGGGCTTAGAATTTGTAATTGGTCTTAGCTTCTAATTCTTCTTTACTTAAAATCCAGAAATTATGAAATGACACCAAACACTGCTCTGAATTTATTCATAATGACACCACCTAGTTGGATCTGGTGGATACTGCAATTAGCAAACAAATTCAGTGCAAATTTCACTTCACAGACATCTACATAAAACTCACATTTCCCTAATGATCGCAACCCCCTACATTAGAGAACACTTGCTAGAAGTACACTCCAAAACAAGACATAGCATACATCCTCTAAGAGACGTGATAACATACCAGGGCTGCCAGCTGAACATCACTAAATAGATGCTGGTAGACCCAGTCCTACAGCTATTCCACCCACCTACCTCACCAGCTTCATCCCTAAGGTACGGCACACATTAGTTGTGAGGCCACTTCAAAACAGTGGTCCTACCGTGAACCCTGGAAAATTACAGACCCATCAGCCTTACAAAGACTCATCTGCAAGGCCATGGAATGGGCCATAACAATTCTAATAAACTACAATACTAAAAATCCAAGACTTGACCCCCAGTGGGTTGGCTTTGTTAAGGGTAGATCTTTGTCTAATAAATCTAGTATTTTTTTTTGAGACAGTAATACAAGCCATGCACTGTGGTTATGCTGTCCATACAGCATATTTTGACATCTTCAAGGCATTTGATACAATACCACATGCCAACATATTTAACAAGCTAAATGTGCTCCAAATTGACCCCTATACAGTTAGGTAGGTAACAAATTGCTAAAGGATTTAACTTGCACAGTGAGGATGATCGACAAATCCTCAGACAGCATGAATGTAACCAGTGGGGGTCCCTCGGGGAACCATGCCAAGACGTCTACTATTTGGTATATACTTCACTGATCTCCAAAACAAAACTGAGGATCTTTAGTTAGCAAAGTCTGCAAAGGATTTTAAACTAGGTATCATACACAAATCTCAACCTGGCACGCAGAAACTAGAACATGACTTACACATGTCAATAGCTGGTGCTCAGAAAATGGCCTAAAGCTAAATGCTAAAACATGCAATACTGTTGCATTTTGTAAACAAACCTCCACCCAGCTGAGGTATATTAAAAAAAAAAAAAAAAAAAAAACATCTCCTTCCCAAATGAAGATGTGAAAGATCTTGGAGCACAGGTAGATAATCTAATCATCATGTTAAATAATGGTTAGGAAATTCTTCAATCTGACAAAGCTTAACCACAAAGAGTACCCTGTCTAGCTCCAAATAATTTACTCCTCTATATTCAACACTGATCAGGCTCATCATCGAATACAATGTCCCCTTTTTGGCTGTACCTTACTGGATACATCAAGCATTTGGAAAGACCCCACAGGTTCATGAAAAAAAATCAAAAGAAAAATGAAGGAAGCAAGTAAACACCACCATGCAAACAGTGAACAGAGAAAACATTAAAGCAATGAAAGACAAGTATTACTGTTATGATAATATAGAAAAAGGAACAGATCAAAAATAATTGGAAAGATAGTGTTAAAAGCAATGTAAAGTATCAAAACTTATTTTATACTACTGCCAATAATAAACTAAAAATATCTGCACAGAGAGGAAAACTTAGAAGGTATCCAGACAAACATAAAGGAAAGTACAATAAGCAATTTATGGATAACTCAAAAAAGATTTTACAGACAATTGGGAAAGACAACAAAAGGAATAGAAACACCGCCAAGGAAGGATGAAATAAGCACATTTTAAAGAAGTATTTATACAGACCCTGATGAACATAAAGATGGACAGAAGACGTAAAAGAAACATCAAGAAGCTCTAATGATGAGGCATATGACAGGGGATGAAGTAATGGCCCATTGAAACTGAGACAAAATTAAGAAAAGCTCCTAACTAGAAAAATCCCATGCCCAGATCTAGTACAAACTTCTGGCAAAAAGCACTGACATCTTTACACAACGATTAAGATGCAAATAAGAATTACTTCTGTGCACATTCTGAAAAGACAAATGGTTAACAGAAGAAACAATATTCAACCATAAGAGTGAATCTGTAAGCCATCCTAATAAAACATAGGCCGATAACTATCCTCCCAACAATACACAGACTATATACTGGAACTCAGGTAGACAGAGCTTATAGTTATTCAGAAAAAAAAAAAAATCATTGAAGGCAATAGAACAAGAGTAAAGTACAGTTTTGTACCTACCATAAATGTAGATGTTAGAGTGCTAATACAGCTGCAGTCATAATAGATGGGTTATCCTGCCGTCAGGCGGGTCCTCGGTCGGCCGAATTCCAAACTCTAGGTCCAGCGTCGGTTGTCGTCACTTCTTCCCTGACGTCAGAGCGGCAGGGGTATAAAAGAACCAGCCGATGCCATCTTCTTCAGTTTTTCTTGCCCCAGATGTCAGGTGCCCCCAGAAGGAAGGCAAAACATAAACTTATGTAATAATGCAATATAGAATAATCAAAAAACAGTAGTTTGCAAGCAAATACACCATAAAAGAATACCCCAATCAGGTTGTATGAGAAGGTGTTTGTCATAAGGCCTGTCCCAAGAGGGGATGGAGGGAGGAAAACCTGGACTGCAGCTGTATTAGCACTCGAACATCTACATTTATGGTAGGTACAAAACTGCACGATGTTCATCGTGCATACAGCTGCAGTCATAACAAATGGGTAGAATCCCAAAGCTAAAAAGGGGTGGCAGGCACTAAGTGGAACTAGGAGGAGCAAGGATGCCCTGCAAGACTGCTGTGGCAAAGCCCGCTCTAGATTTAGAGTAAAGTGGAAGGTGATAATGCTTGGAGAAAGTGTGCACAGAACTCCAAGTGGCTGCTTCCAAAATGTCCTTGGTAGGAACCCCCTTGAGGAAAGCTGCAGAGGTAGCTGTGGCCCTTGTGGAGTGGGATCTGATGCTTGAAGGCACAGTTTTTCCATGAAATGAGTAACAAAAGCATATGCAGTGGGCTATCCATTTTGAGATTGTCTGTTTGGAGATAGCCTTTCCTTGAGCACCCGTAGCATAGGACACAGAGTTGCTCGGATTTTCTGAATGGCTTTGTCCTGTCCAAATAATAATGAAGTTGTCTGTGAATGTCCAAGGAATGTAGTAGTCTTTCCCCTTTGTTTTGTGGGTTAGGGTAAAAGGTAGGTAAGTGGATAGTCTGAGTCAAGGCTACACTGGATACTACCTTTGGCATAAAGGAAGGGTTGGTTCGTAAGGAAACTCTGTCCTGATGGAAAATGATGAAAGGTTGCACAGCCATGAGGGCCTGTAGTTCCGAAACCCTTGCTTGCTGAGGTGATGGCCAGAAGGAAGGCTGTTTTCCATGACAAATATTGCAGTTCTGTTGAAGCAGCTGGCTCAAATAGAGGCAGGGTCAGTTTTTCCAAAATGAAGTTGAGGTCCCAAGCAGGTACTGGTGGTTTCCTTAGGGGTTTTATATTCTTAGCCCCTCTGAGGAACTGTCTTAAGAGAGGATGAGAGAATAAAGGAGTATCTGTGTTGTATTGTGCAGAAATGGCTGAAGCATGGATCTTGATGGAGGAGAAGGAAAGTCCACTGTTTAACATCTCAGCTAGGTACTGTAATATTTGAGGTAAATTTATTACCCAAGGATTCTGGCCCTTTTTCTGATTCCAGGCACAAAACCGTTTCCATTTGGCGGAGTAGGCTTTTCTAGTAGAAGATCTTCTGGCCTCCAAGATGACATCCTGCACCTCCTTGGAGAGGAGGGTCTGTTGGGAAATCAAGGGATTCTCCATGCGGTTAGATTGAGGGTTTTCAGCTGACTGTGAAGAGTTTTGAAGTTGTGCTGGGACAACAGAAGAGGCACTAGAGGCAGGATCCATGGCGGGGAATGTGTCAGACTCTTCAGGAGTGGATACCAGTGTTGTCTTGGCCAGTCTGGAGCAATGAGAATCATGTTTGGCCTCTCTGCTCTGGCTTTTAATAGAACTTTGGGCAGCAGAGGAAGAGGTGAAAAGGCATAGACTGTCAATGTTGTCCAATTGAAAGAAAGTGCGTCCACTTTCCAGGCCTGTGGATGATAGGTCCTTGAGCAAAATTTTTTCAGTTGGTAATTTCTGTGGGTAGCAAAGAGATCTATGTCTGGCTGTCCCCATGCCTGAGTTATCTTTGCGAAAGGATGCAACGTCCATTCATGTGGATCTGTCATATTTCTGCTTAGGCTGTCTGCCAGTGTGTTTTCCTTCCCTGGCAAAAATTGTGCTTGAAGTTGGATTTGCAATTCCAGAGCCGTGTTCCAAAGGGACATGGCTAGTCTGCACAGGGGGTATGAGTGAGTTCCTCCCTGTTTGTTTATGTACCACATCACTGTGGTGTTGTCTGTCCTTATCAATAGCTGGCCTGGATGCAGTAGGTCTTTGAAGGCCATAATAGCATTTTGCACTGCTAGCATTTCCTTTTGATTGATGTGTAGGTGCTTCTCTTTTTGGGACCATTTCCCTGAATGCACTATCTGTCATGTGCGCCCCCAGGCGTAGTCCGAGGCATCTGTTGTGATGATTTGATTTGCTTGAGGTATGCAGAAGGGGAGACCTATGTTTCTTTGGCATGCTTGAGCCCACCACAGAAATTCCTTTTGAAGACATGGAATGAGTGGTATAATTGTTTCCAAACTGTGGCTGTGTTGAGACCATAAGTTTTTTTAGGTACCACTGAAGTTTCCTCATATGCAGCTTTGCACATGGGATCAGCAGGATGCAAGATGCCATAAATCCCAGAGCCTGCAGGACTTTCCTTGCAGTCAGCCTGGTGAAGGTTGCCATTTTGCTGAAGTATTGAGATAGTTGCCCTTGCTTCTCTGGCGTAAGGTAGGCCATCTGGGTGTTTGTACTCAAGCTGGCACCCAGGAAAATTATTGTTTGAGAGGGTATTAGTTTTGATTTATTTTTGTTGACTGTGTATCCCAGAAAGTTCAACAGTTTTATTACAAAAACGGCAGGTGTTTCTGAAGTATGTGTTTGCTGTCCGCTTGGATCAGGCAGTCATCCAGATATGGGTATATTTGTATCACTTGAAGTCTGCAGAAGGCAATTACTGATGCCAGGCATTTCGTAAACACTCTGGGTGCAGTAGATAAGCCAAAGGGCAAGGCAGAGAATTGATAATGGGTTGAACCTGCAAGAAATCTGAGGTATCTTCTGCAATCTTGTCTGATAGGGACATGCAGGTATGCCTCCTTGAGGTCCAATGTTATCAGCCAAGACTCCTTGCCCAGCATGGGAAGAAGCTGCTGTAATGTGAGCATCTTGAATTTTGGTACGAGTAAATATGTGTTTAGGATGGATAGGTCTAAAATAGGTCTCCAATCTTTGTCCTTCCTTGGTACCAGGAATAGTCTGGAATAAAAACCTTGACCTTGTTCTTTTGCAGGTACCTCTTGAATAGCTTTCATGTCCATGAGAGCTGAAATTTGTTTTTGTGCCTCTGCCCTTTGATTTTGTGGCAGGTTTGGCATGCCTCTCATTTTTGGAAGGGTGTAAAAGTGGAATCTGTAGCCTCTGTCTATAATGTCCAGGATCCATTTGTCTTTTGTGACAATATGCCAATTTTTCGAAAATAATGCCAGTTTTCCGCCTAAAGGTGCTGCCATTAAAGCTTTGCTTGGCATGCAAAGGGGAAAGTCATTGTGTCTGCTTTCTGAATAACTGTGATCTATCTTCTCCACCTCTTGGGTTAGGTGCTTGCCATTGTCTGGCTCTGAATGATCCTTGAGATTGCCCTCTACCCCTCGGGCGCCTGCATCTGCCTCTTTGAGGTCTGCCCATGGCTGGAAAGGACCAATTTTTTGAAGGCCAGTTTCTGCTGAAACGTTGAGGTTGTACCTGTAGGAAATCTTTCACTGTTTGCATTGATCTTGCCTTTTCCTCCATTTTCTTTAGTACCTCCTCAGCTTTAACACCAAACAATACATCTTTTTGAAGAGGTGCATCTAGTAATTTAGCTTTGACATGATCTGGTAAGGTTTGCTCTTTGAGCCAAGCATGTCTACGTATGACAGACCCTGTAACAGCAGCTCTACATGAGGCCTCTAAAGCATCAAAACCACACTGCAAGGTATGTTTACCCACTTGCTCTGCACTATGCAACAAATCCTGCAACTCCTTTAAATCTGGTTGCTCAGGTTGTGTCATTTTGCTTTTCAACTGAGATAACAAAAACTGTTGATATTTTAACATATGGAACTGACAGTTTAATGCCCTCATGGTTAAAGTGGCCGAGGTGTACACCTTTTTCCCCCCACCTTTCTAAAGCTCTGGAATCTCGCTCTGAAGGTAATGGGTTTTTAGCAGTTGAGGCTTTAATTCCCTTGGGACCCTGTGAAATAGTTTCTGGGTCAGCAGCATGGCTTTTGTATAGGAATTGGTGTGAATCAGGAACCCGGAAATACCGGTCAGGTTTAACAGGAGCTGGAGGTAAAAAATCTGGGTTGAGGCTGGCTTCTGTGTACACATCATCTAATATATCTAAGACAGGAGGGATAGCCAGAGGCCTGTGCTGGGGAAGCAAGAGAAAATCCCCGAGCCTTTTCTTGGAATCTGAGTAATCTTGGCCTTCCCAGTGAAAGTGTTCACTCAAGGTATGTAGGGTTTCCCCAAAAGAATAGTCCTCAGTGGGGGAGACCGAGGGAAGGGACTCCTCAGCATCAGAGTCTTCAAAAGGGGAATAAGAATATTCCTGGTCCTCAGAATGTTCTGAGGTAATAGAAGCTTGATCTGAGGAAGGGTAGTCTTCCTCCAATCTGGGCCTTTTGTCCGAGGGGGGTTGAGAACCCCTGATAAGAGTAATCAAATCCTCAGCCATTTTGAGCATCTGTTTTTTAGGCATGCGGCCTTGAGAGGGGGTCTGTGGTCCTTGTGTTTTAGTTTTCATGGCTGCTTTAGATTTTGTGAAGGCCTTAATGGAAACAGAGGAAAGCCTGAAGACACCTTGAGAAGAAGTGGCAGGCCTGTCTAAACTCTGAGTTTAAAGTGGCGTCGGTATCTGTAGTCGGAATGGGGGCCGAGGAACCTGCAACCTCGGGCATAGCAGACACCGGTAATGAAGCATCATCGGTATTCAGGAGCTGCGTAGGCGCCTTGCTGAGAACCGGAGCACTGGTAGTCGGCTTTAGTGTGGTGTCGGTAGAAGTCGCGGACCTCGTATGTTAGTCCTTATCTTTGCGTCTTTTACTCAAAACTGGAGTCGGAGTATCCGACGACATAATGTAATTAAATTTTTTACCAAAATAGTGGTGGGCAAACTCCGCCCGACGCTTAATAGTGCGTTTGTTGAATCTAGCACAAAAACGGCAGGCTGAGACGTCGTGGTCTAGGCCTAAGCAAGGAATACAGAAAGAATGGAAATCCTTATGCGGTATTTGCTTCCCACATGAAATGCAATTATTAACTTTGTCTGATATCGGCCTGAGGCAAGAAAAGTTTCCCCAACGGGGTACTTAGCTTTCAAGAAGACTTCGGCTGAAATATTTTCGTAAATCTCAGGAGCTGGCCGACCGGCACTTGCGAACTGCTTCTGCTTCGGGCACCGTGCGGCAAGAAAGACTGAAGAAGATGGCGTCGGCTGGTTCTTTTATACCCCTGCCGCACCGACGTCAGGGAAGAAGCGACGACAACCGACGCCGGACCTAGACTTTGGAATTCGGCCGACAGAGGACCCGCCTGACGGCAGGATAACCCATCTGTTATGACTGCAGCTGTATGCACGATGAACATCAAAAGAAAATCATATGGATCAAAGGATCGTTTGTCATCAAATAAAGCTAGAATATAGAATTGTATAATGGGGAGAAAACAAAGCATGGCACTGATAGATTACAAAACATTTGACAGCATTCCACATTCTTGGATAAAGAAATGGTACAATTTAACTCCCAAACACCAACATCGTTTAACGGTATATCATCTATTTTTTGTGGAGGTCTTCAAAATTAAACATTTTATTATATAAGGAGTTGAAAGCACAGCAATAACAAGCGGCCCTTACAACCACAAATCTACCATTAATATCTTGTCTTTTCCTCTTCTATCATTATTGGAGCTTGGAATTGATACAAGTACTCCCCAATTCCTTTGTCCCATATATTCTGCTGAATATCCATTCTGAAATACTTTCTTTATCAAATTCACATGCTCACTTCTTTCCAAATGAATGTCTTGTAGGGTTGCTATTTACACTCTGCATCTATAATTCAGTACTCTTTTTGTTTGCACCTGTGAGGCAATTCACGTTCCAAAATATTAAGGATAGTGTAGCCAATGTAGAAGTTATTATACCACCTATTATATAGGTCAGCTTTTTAAATGTCTATTTCCAGCTTTTGTATTACATGTACTCACTAATGTTTGGCAGGGTTCATAGGTAGGTACTAGGCTATCGGCCCTGGGGCCTATACAAGCCCAGCCAAAAAGGTACCCTGGCATTTGCCACCCAAGAAAATTATTTTCCTGTGCACACTGTCGAGCAGAGCCACAGAGGTGATCCCTGGGGTGAATTTCCTATTTCCCATCCAACCATCAAGATTTTTCTTGAAGAGTGCTAATGAGGAGCTTTGTTTGATATAGACAGGTAGTTTATTCCAGAGTATGGGAAGTCTCTGTGACAGGAATCTATCCCTCCGGCATGTTCTGTTTATTGTGGTGACAAGGTTTAGGTCCCTAGAGCATGTAGCTCGGAGGGATTGGCATTTCTTTAAGTAGAGCATGTCCAACACTTCTGGGTTTGACATAGCTTTGTATGTTAGGCAGAGATCACCTATGAGTAGGCGATATGCGAAGGAGTAAAGCTGGAGTTATTTTAGACTGTCTGCGTAGGGCATCTGCTTGAGGCTGGTAATCCTCTGTGAGGTATTTCAGCGGCCTTTCCAGTTGCTCTAGATGTCTTGTGGGGTACATACCAAAACGGGCGTTGTACTCTATAATGGGTTTAATGAGTGATGAGTAGAGGGGAACAATGACCTCTTTTTTTCTGGATGAGAAACCTTTTGTGATGAGGTGTGCCACGTAGAAGGATTTCCTGACTACTGTGGCGATGTGATTATCAAAGGAGAGTCTACTGTCCACCTGTGTCTCAAGGACTCTTATCACACTTTCGGTGTTAAGTATACTACCGCCTATGTTGTAGTTCATGGGCACAGAGTTTTTACCAAAGGGGATGACAATGCACTTTTTGACACTGAGCTTGAGGCCATGGCTTTGACACCAGGCATCTGTCTCAGTGAGGCCCTTTTGTAGGATGTCCACATCGTTAGGAGTTTCGATTATGGCTCCTAGTTTGCAGTCATCTGCAAACTTCATTAGCCAAAGACCTTCTGTGTTTGGTATCTACTTCTCTGAAGTACAGGCTAACAGGAGAGGACCCAGGACTGAACCCTGTGGTACTCCACTTGTCACTGGTCTGAAGTCGGATTTGGAGTCTGCTTCTTTCACAGTGTAGGTTCTGTCAGTGAGCCAGTTGGCAACCCATCTTGTAACATAGGGATTTATACCTAGTTTATACCTAGTTTAGTGAGTTTATCTATAATTCCAGAGTGGGGGATGGTGTCGAAAGCAGAGAATCACCTTACCCTTGTCTACGGCTTTGGTGAACCACCTTACCCTTGTCTACGGCTTTGGTGACTGCTTCAAAGACGTCTATCAGATTTAGGAGACATGATCTGCCTAAACTCGAACTGGGTGGGGTCCAGAGTTTGGAGATTACCAATGTCTTTGTTTATAAGTTCCATGATGATAAGTTCCATGGCCTTGTAGACCAGGCTCATCAGGCTAATGGGGCGGTAGTTCCTGGGGTCTGTGGTGGCTTCCCCCTTGTGGAGTGGTATAACGGTCGCTGTGTGCCATTCAGCAGGCACAAAGCCTGAGGTGACGCTATGATTGAACATGGTACTTAGGTGGGGTGCCAGTTCATTCTGTAGTTTATGTAGAATGCAGCCTGGGATGTTGTCTGGTCCCATGGACGCTGTGTTCTTGGCTTTGGAGAGTGTGTTTTTTACCTCTGCACCTGTGATTACAGGAACTTTGCATTCTTCCGGTATAGAGATGGGCTCTTTAGGGGGTGAGAGGGGGTAAAGTTAGGACTGAACCTATCTGCTAGGATGTTGGCAATATCAGTTGGGTCTGTATATTTAGCGTCATTGTGCTGTAACTCAGAGCAGATCTGAGTGTTGCCATTGAGATTCTTAACATAGCTATAGAATGCTTTGTGGTTGTCTTTAGAATCAGTGGCGATTTTGTTTTCGTTAACTAGCTTTGGAGAATTTTATCAGGGATCGTAGCTTCTTACTGAGGCTGACCAAGGAGCTCCTCCACTCATGGGATTTTACTCTTTTGCAACAGTTTCTTCCTTCTGTTGTACAGTTTGTTTATGGCAGGGTACCACCAGATTGGCTTCCTTTTTTTGGAGGATAGCATCTTGGTTCTGTTTGGGATAGCACAATCCATGCACTCATGTAAGTGCTTATAAAGTGCAATT
The DNA here is from genome assembly GCF_019279795.1 of Protopterus annectens. NCBI lineage: Eukaryota > Metazoa > Chordata > Ceratodontiformes > Protopteridae > Protopterus > Protopterus annectens. The sequence goes on along the minus strand of NC_056739.1, from coordinate 708,259,144 downwards.
GTGTAGGATTCAGTAGTCGTAACTGTATTGTCCATCTGCATAGGTGTCATGAAGTTCGCCACCTCTGTCTTAAGAAGCATGAAGTTGGCTTTGGAGAATTTTTTTACCATGGTTTCCTTAATGGGGGGTGGGGGCAGGATGTGGATATCTAGGGTAATTAGCTTATGGCTGGATCGAGCCAACGAGGCGTTGACTTCAGGTGTGGAACACCGGTCACTCATTTTGGTAATGACTAGATCTAGGATATTTTTGCCCCTGGTGGGGGTGTGGATAAGTTGATCCAGGGCATTGGGGTTTATGAATTCCAGAAAGCGTTGAGTGAAGGAGTTGGTACAAGAGTAGTTTTCCCAGTTAATGGTGGGGTAGTTGAAATCGGCCATTATTAGGGTGTTTGGTTGAACCGTAATATTTTCCAGTACATCAAGAAAAGAGGAGTGGGAATCCCGGGACATGGTGGATGATCTGTAGCAAGCTACAATTTGGACTGCAGTTTTGCTCAGAGTTAGTTGCACTTGGATAACCTCAGCTGCATTATGCTGAGCAACTAGCCTGGAGGTGTGGATATCCTTAATGAATATGGACACACTTCTGCCTTTTGTGTTCTGGTCCAGATTACATGGCTGAAAAGTGTGGTATGAGTTATAGCCTGGTAGTGCAGGGGTGCTCTCTGGAGCCTTGAACCAGGTCTCAGTCACTGCACAGATATCAATGTTCTCCATTTTAAGGAGTGCCTCGAGTGCGTGCATTTTGAGATTTAGACTTCTAGCATCGAGTAGAGTAGCATCACCCTCAGTTTTTGCTTGCCTGTTCCCATTACAGTGGTGAATTTGTCATTTGAACCATGCCTAAAAAGGCACTATAGGGTTGGCAAGAACCTTAGCCAGTATCCGAAATCCCAGGGTTGACAGGTGCAGGCCATCTCTGGCAAAGCATCGTGGTCGGTCGACCATGTCATCCCAGGCAGACAGATACTGGATCCCTTTAGAATGGCACCAGAAGCTTAGCCAATTGTTGAAGTCAATCATTTTGTCCTTGTACTGCGGCATCATTCTGGGTGATGGCAGAATGCTACTCAGGGCTAGGGTCATACCTGCCTGGGCTACAAGATCGGAGAGCTTTTCCATGTCTTTTCATGTAGTCCAGGGAGGTACGTCTCAGGTCGTTCACACCAACATGGACAATGACAGAATTATATTTGTACTTGTGAAATGACCCGAGTGCATGGGTTATGTGGCAGATCCTAGCACCTGACAGACAGCGGACAGTAACCTTCTCCTTGTTTAGCCTGGTGAGTGGGACATCAGTGTGCCTGACTATAGAGTCACATATGACTAGTGTGTTGGGTACGTTGTTTTGCCTTATTGGCGGTGGTTGAGTGGCACACTGAGTTTGCGGGCTATGTGTCATTTGCGTTGTGTTGGGGGGGGTGGAGGCTGCTTGCATTTCTGCTTTGGAGGTCTCTGTTCCTTGAGCAGATCCTGTATACAATTGTTTGCCATCGCCATTTGAACTTATGTCACATTTTACAACACTTTTTGTTTAAATGAAAACCCTCACAAAAAAACACCCCAGAACACTCACATAAACTATTAACTTAAAACAAATATGCAAAATTATGTACATCTTCAAACAATGAAGTTTAACCCTCCTGAAAATAGCAATTGGCCCAAAATGATAGCTGCACTCACAGGCATTACCCTTACCTAAAATTAAGGTTAACCATGCTAAAGCGCATCTTACAACCTGTGCTTTTACTTACTCTAATTGCTGTCTGTTCTTGTCTTATCTTTACTCCTATCCCAGATATGGACAACAATTTGGATTGTTTCAGAAACATCAACTTTTAGGCTTAAGAAAAAGTGTACTGGCTATCTTTAAAACTAAACAAATACAATGTTCTAGTAAATGCGAAGTATTTAGGTACCAAGAAAATTGATCTTATTCACTTCCAATAATTTCAAACTACTTTTTCCTAAGTTGTTTGCTCTTGTACCTTTTAATGTTTCTCTGAGCAACAATGTCCAGAGCTCTCAAGATGCATTGCCTAGAACTATAGTGAGCTCGTTTCCACATAAATGCAAAATTGGAATGTACAGCTGTCCCCCAGCTGCAGATTTCTCAACTCACACTGAACATTTATTTGCCAAAGGAAAACATGTACATTCAGTATTCTTTTACATGTACAGCACACATGCTTACCCAAGAAACTTATTAGATTAAGCCAAGGGCATTAATCCAGACATTCACCTGTGCAAAAGTAACAGAAAACATCTCAGCTCTACATATATTATAATTAGTGCACTTTTACACCCCCATCCCAACAGCCCAAAATTACAGCACTTTAACTTGAACATGCTTTTATCTACCCTCCGTTTTCTTTTTATATTGTAAAACCTACATTTCTTAAAAACTAAAAAAAATAAAAGAAAAAGTATTATTTTACATTATTATCTTTATCACATACATCACTGAAAAAAATGCTTGGCTATATAACATGCAATTTATATAATGAAATAATGTATATAATTACTGTTAACAATAATTGTTTTACTTGCAATTACTACTCTTTACACAATTACTGTTAACAATTGTTTTACTTACAATTACTTTTTTTCCCCACTTTTCCCTTTTAGTGTCCTTACAAACACTAATGACATGAAGTCGGGTATATGCTTTTCAGTCACCCCATAAGTTTAACAAAGTCAACAAAAGTCCAATCTTTCTCAGCCACATTTTCTTGTACAGCCTTACTTCACAAATGTGAGTGATGCTTTATTGTCTCACATATAAGTCACTTATTTTAGTGTTGTTGGTCTTCTTCCTGTTCATCTCCATCTTGAAACCCCATACTCCGGTTCAGGTCCAAGGCACTACTGATTATGTCAACTTCTCTCTCTAGCATTTTCGTTTGCAGCATTGCAAAATGTTTCACTAGTAAAGTCTCTCTATGGGTTGTATTACCAGAAGAATAAGCAGCAAAGTCTCCTCTTGGTTCACTTTTTTACTGAAAAACGTGCATTTTCTCCCTAGCCAGTTCTGCATAAAAATCTACTTTGATCCTTAAGAGAAAATATACTGAAGACAGATGGATACAGCAGCGTGAATCACACCTGCCTCTCAACATTCCCAGACTGATGGGATACATTTGGTTCTTTTCTGCCTGGTGTACAGTGAATAATCATTTTTCACATACACTCTACTGTCTCCAGTTTCTAATAATTTGCCCTTATGCCACAGTTTTGTCAGGATCATCTCTTTTTGCTCTTATGATTGCATTTTTACTAATACAGGTCTTGGCTGCTTTATCACGGCCAGGTTTGGAGCATATACACAATGTGCCCTTTCAATTAACAAATCCTATTGTGGAATACCAGTCCAGTTGTTCATTTGTTATTTCATGAAATTAATACAGTCTGTTCCTTCCAGTTTCTTCGGTACAAAAGAAAATCTCAGGTTTTCTCGGTATGCTCTGTCCTCGAACTCTATCACTTTTTGAAACTGCTCGTCTCATACTCATTTTTACTAGGCTAATGACCTGGTGGCCTTTCTAAGCCTAGCCAAGTTTCTCAAAGAATAATGATGTCCTGTCTCCAAATAGAACACTAATGGCCAGGCATTTATAAGCAACTTCTGTCCATAAGAGACATGGGTGCCAGGCCCGGTGTAAATTTCCTATTCCCCATCCACTGGTCTAGTTTGCTCTTACACTGGGTAACAGATGAACCGAACTTGGCTTCACATGGATGGGAAGCCTGTTCCATAGAAGGATCATTCTTTGGGACACATCTTTCTCTGCAGCATGTTCTGTTTAAATCACTGACAAAAATTCAGGTCCGCAGACCTTGTCTTTCTGGCATGAGATTCACAAGTGCAGGGTTTGCAGACACCTTGTAAGCTAGGCATAGATCACCCCTCAGCAATCTATGGCAGACTGGAGTAGAGGATAAGGGCTCTAAGGAACTCTGCATAAGGCAGGTTTATTAAAGCTTGTATTCTTTTTGTAATAAACCTCCAAATCTGCTCTAGTTGCTGCATATGCCTTGTCAGGTACATACCAAAGGGAGCATTGTTGTCTGGGATTGCCTTAAGGACAGAGTACAGTGGGAAAATGACCATTTTGGTCCTAGATGTCATGTCCTTAATTACAATTTCCACAACATAAAAGGATTTCCTCCTTGCTGTGGCCACATGATGGTCCAAAGTAAGGGTACAGTCTATGTGCGTACCCACATCCCTGACCACTGGGTCAACTCTTAGGAGCACATTATCAATGTGGTACTTAGCTGGGATGGTTGACTTCCCAAACAGAATTATGAATTTCTTAGCATTGAGTTTAAGACCACAGTTTTAGCACCATTTGTTAGTCAGGGATAGGCCTTCTTGAAGAATGCTAGCGTCTGCAAGAAAGTCAGCGATAACCCCCAGCTTGCAATTATCTGCAAACTTAGCCAAAAACCTTCAACATCTGCTTCCATTTCACAGACACAGATGCCAAAAAGGAGTGGGCCCTGTACTAGGCTCTGGTGTGGTCTGCTAGTGACCAGCCTCTTGGTGGAGGTAGGAACCAGGAGGTCAAAATAGTTGAGGCCATCAGTGAGCCAGTAGTCTATCTAGTGGGTGGTATAAAGGTTTAAACCTAAATTAGTAAACTTGTCTACAATACTTAACTGGGGTATTGTATCAAAAGCTTTGGCCGGGTCAAGCTAAGCTATGTGCACAGTCTTGCCTTCATCAACTGCTTTGGTGACCCTCTCAAAAAAGTCCACCAGATTTAATAGGCATGACCTTCCTTTAACAAAGCCAAACGGTGATGGGTCCAGCATTTGCAGGTTACCTTTGACCTGATTTATGACCATGTTTCTTTCCATGGTCTTACATATGAGGCTGGTCAGACTTACAGGCTTATCAGTGGTTGGACCTCCTCTGGCAAGGGAAGGACTATAGCCATATTCCACTCCTTGGGCACAAAACCTGACTGTAGGCTCCAGTTGAAAAGTGATTCAAGTGGACTAAAGAAGTCATGTTTCATGCTATTTATTAATGGCTTATCAGGGCCCATTGATGCAGTGCTTCTGGCTTTGGAAAATGCATCTATGACCTGTTCCCTAGTAATGGTTGAGGGAGATTGTGGTACGCAGTATTTCCTTTGGACTACAGGGGGGACGTGAGGGGAGAAATTTGAGCTGAACCAGTCAATCAAAAGGTTGGAAATGGCCTCCAGTTCAGTGTGAGTGATGACATAAAAGTTCTGTTCTTCGTAGTGCATTTCCCCTTTGTTTATAGACATAGCTGTAGAAAGCTCTGTGGTTTTCCTTTACCCGAGAAGCTATTTTTTTCAGATTTAGTCTTTGAAGTATTAATTAACCCTCCAAGCTGTCTGTTTAAATTGGTCAGGGAGCTTTTAGTATGTTTGGGCTTTGTTCCTCCTACTCTTGGCCAAGATTTTTTTTTCTTTTGTTGTATAACCGATTGACAATTGTGATTCCACCAAGATGGCTTGTCTTTTGAATTGGTCTTATTTTTAATAAGAGTAGGTACAACTTGCTCTATACAGCTATTAATATGGCTGTACAAGAGTTTCTGTAAATAGTTCAGCATATGCTATGGAATTTACTGGGTTTAGGGATGCTTGGAATTTACCAAAGGTCTCTTAGTTGAGAGGATTGTTTTGGAATCATTCCTAAAGGTTTTTGGTTTCGCTGGATCCCAGGATTTAAATTTTTATTTCAAGCAATACTGCGTTGTGGTCAGATCTGATGAGCAAGGATATTACACTGGGCGAGGAACATCGCTACTCCACGTTTGTGACTACAAGATCAAGCTGTTTGCACCCTGGCACAAGACTGGACCATCTGTTCCAGAATGTTGGTATAAGTTTAGGCATTGCTGGAAATATAAATAGAGGTGACATTTAATCATACCAGTAGTTTGACAGAATTCATTTCTTTAGATTCTTTGTTTGCTTTACATACAATTGTTTTATTACATATTTGTAAACACACGGTATATAATGAATGTCTTTGTATTAAAGGTTTATATGGTATGATAGGATATACTCATACATTTTAGGGTGATACTATTTGATGTTTTATAAAATTATTTACTTAATAAAGCAAAAATTAGTTGTTTAAATCCTGTTGGATAATTGATTGTTTTAAATGGACATTATTCTGACGAAGTCCTGTGTCTATTTTTAGATGAGGAGCTATTATTTATTGTATTAAGCTTAAACAAACGGTTTTGTCAAGAGTTTGTGACCTGGTTTCCTTTCTGGAGTTGCCGGCCTTGTGTGGTGGATTACTTCTTTGTGGCTTTGGTTTTGTACTTTGTTTCAGTTATCCACCATAATTGGTGTTGGGACACTGCTCATAGAAGAAAGGGCTGGTCCGGTGACAGGAAACCAGAATCTGTTCACTCATGAAGGCAACAGTACAGTTGCCGATAGTGTGGGCAATGCTACCAACAATGGAATCTTCAGTCCTGGAGAGCTTACTAGACTAATCACCTTACTAATGGAATCACCACATAACTCCCGGACCTTTTGTGAACACAACAGTCTTGAATGAATAAACTGTCAATGGAAAAGCAAATACTAGGGGGTATTCTCTTCCCCCAAGGATTGTAATACTGTTTTTAATGCCAAACTAAATAGCAGTGAATGTCATGTTAACAAAGGTTGTTGTTGTTGTGTCTTTCGGCTTTTCCCAGTTAGGGGTCGCCACAGCAGAACTCCGGTCCGCTAATGATTGGCAGTAGATTTTTAATTGCCGAGTTGCCGGCCCTGACGCACAACCTTCAATGAAGGTACGCCCATTCACGCATGTCTCCACACAGAAGACGCTCTAGCTGCTAATCGAACAGGACAACGTCTTACTGTGAAGCGACAACACTACTGAAGCACCACCACTGCAATTTATCTTATGTGGGCCACATTGCAGCTGATGGATTAAGACCAGAGCAATTTAATTTTGGTGACTGGCTAAATAAAGATTTCGCCTTGGTAGCCGAGCACCATCATACCGCTATTTGTTTGTTTGTGTCTTTCAGCTTTTCCCGGTTAGGGGTCGCCACAGCGGAACTCCGGTCCGCTAAGGATTGGCATTTGATTTTTACGTACCGGCTTGCCAGGCCTGACGCACAACCTTCAATAAAGGTACGCCCATTCACGCACGTCTCCACACAGAAGACGCTCTAGCTGAGAATCGAACCGGACAGCGTCTTACTGTGAGGTGACAATGCTACCACAGCACCACCACTGTGGGTACCATCATACCGCTATCACTGGCGAAAATTTGAAAGACTTTATTTTTAATTTTGAAAAGAAACTTTTAAGACCGTGTAATTTACAGTTGGATAATATATTTTTAATTGAATGTATAAAGTTGGGCAGGGTTCCAAAAGCTTGAGATAAGTTTCCAAACAGTTATACCAGGTGCTAAATTTCACAGACACCTGGTTGAGTTATTCAACAGACAGGGATTGGAGTTACTAGATATGATTATTCGAGACAATAAGGACAACAGTGAAAAATTGTTTGAGGTAAAACACAAACAAAATAATCACAAATGGCTTACTGTTTTCCAAATATACAATTGAATATGAAAAATGTATTTCTTAGGAGATAGAAATTTATTAAGGGATAGCTTTCAATACGAGTCAGAGAATGCATTTCACTCTTTACCAAAAGCATGTATCTAAAGGACATTCCCCCCTTAGAGCAGAATTCATACACTGTTACTGATCCACAAGTAAATGGCGATTTTTTAACTCTCCACCTTCTAGGGAAGACGTATTTCAACAGGACACATTAGATCAAAGAGATTACCATCAATCAAGACCATTTAGACTTCCCTCCTCTCCGCTACTCAGACAGACTTGCAAGCAGGGCACGCAAGCAGGGCACACCCAGCCCAGAATGGGAAATTTACCCCACATGGTCAGACACACAGTGGCAGCTTCAGACGAAGAAGGAAGAGGGGTCAATGGAGGCACACATAGTCCAACAGGTTACCGTTTCCTCTGATATTTTTTTCAATCACACTAAAACCATTGCCAGATGTAATAATTTTGTTCTATACAATTACAGTAGTTTATAGTTGATAGACGACTACTACTTCCTCTTCAAAAAAAGGTTTACCTTTGTTCCTACAACTACCTATAAACTTACCTTTGTTCCTACAACTACCTATAAACATACTGGTTCTATTTTAGATTGTTGAAACCCCAGATCATCGAATAACACATTGTCAAGACAAAAATAACGAAAACCCATTTCAGCAAAAGACTGGCGCAATGAAGATCTTCACAGGGTAAGTAACCACTCATCCAAAAGTCACAAAACCTAAACTGCACCATCCTCAACACACCCTGGTGGGGGTTTACCCCCCCCCCCCCGTAACTAAATACACCAACTCTGAGATCACACTACAGTTGGGAAAAAGGCAAAGTTCACCTTGTCGGCCAACAGGTTAACCTGGTTAAGATCTTCACTGCTCCTGTCTCTCTGAAATGGGCTTTCATTATTTTCATCTTGAAGATGTGGTCTTTGACAATCTGGGGTTTCGACAATCTAAAGGCGGCTAAACATATCTGACACACTTATTGGGCTTAAATTATATACAAGAAAACTGATTTTTTGCCATACAAGTTGACAGATCAACAGTTGATTCTGGTAGTGTTACTAACAAAAGGAGATAAAAAGTTTGGCAATGCCAGTCATGAATCCCATAGTGCAGATCTAACATTTGTGAAAGAGAGATTTCTAAACAATACACAGAGGGAAACATGAGGGCAGTTAAATACAACCTAAGAAAGAAAGAATGCCAGCTACTACAACTAAAGAGAATAGTTCTATTAGAGTTATAAAACCAGGCAAAGGTAGGGGAATTGTCCTTTTTGATAATACGAGTTAAACTGGTGAAATGAGAAACATATTGTATGACAGTGATTCATACACTACAGGGTCTACAAATGAGGTTCATATGGCATAACAAAATTGATCTATACTTGGAAAAAGGGCTATTAGAAAACAATTCAGATGCTGACAATTTTTAAAAAAATTCTAACCCTTCAATACTGACAATCTTTGGGATTCTAAAGATACACAAGAACCTTATTAAACTTTCGTTTAGACCAATAGTATCAGCGGCAGGCTCAAAAACGTACCCCTTTGTAGTTATGGTGGACAGGGTTTTCAAACCTATCCAGGAAATAAAACACACATGCTTAGAGACTCCTGGAATTTTTTTGGTAGACTTAAGCCTAATTTATATGGATGAAGAAGTGACCATTTTAACTGTAGATGTTATGTACTTATTCTCTTGCATCTCCCAGGACTTTGGTTTAAAACTATTTCAGGACTCTTTAATCAATTTTGAATTTTTAGACTATTAATGGAATACATGGAAATACTACAAAAAATACATTTAGTTTGAATGGGAGGTGTTCAAGCCGAGTAAAAGTGTGGGAATGTGGCCCCATCTTCACAAACTTAGAGAGGTTATCATGGGAAAGTCAATAGGTGTTCACATGTTTTTCAAAACAAAATTATATTTAAGGTTTCTGGCTAACATTTTCATTTACGGACAAGTGATGTATCCCTTAATCTACAATTTATTGAATTTATGATTGAAAACTACTTCATCTTTGAAATTTATATATCATTTCATACATATATTAAAATTTACCAAGCGTCCCTTTGAATTCTCTTCAAACATATTTAGAAAACCCATTTTCTCTAAGAGTTACTTGCATTTCAAGAGCTGCCATCCATTCTCCCAAAAGAAAAGTTTGATAAAGGGACAATTTACAAGACTGACCCATATGATTTCTGAGAGGGGCTTATTTGAGACAAAGAGTTAAGCTTGAAAATATGTTTTAGAGAGTCAATACCTCCACCAGTTAGCACAGGCAATAAGTGATGAGATCTTAAAGGGATGGGGTAAAAAAAATACATCCCCTTTTAGGTGTTGGTTTAGTACAGCCTAATACAGGGCAACAAAACTCCCACAATATTAGTGCAGGAGGGGATTTTTTTTAGAAGATTCACCTGAGCAACATCTAAACAATAATAGCGGGAAAGTTGACGAATCTTGTAAAAACTCTTATCAAAGAGCTTTGACAGTTGAATACAAGACAGGTTCAAAGATAATTAACAATATTTTACACACACATTGGTGTATTTTGGTTAGTGGCAAGAGGATAAAAACATAGTAGGAGATGGCTCTCTTATAAATAAAAGTGGGTCTAACATTAAAACATGGTTGATATGAATAAGAACATTTTTATGACAGAGCTTTAAAAAGTAGCTCAGGGAATACTTTTGTTTGGCCCAAACGTGAACCACATAGGACTGAATCAATGAATGAGCATACAGCCTCGTCATGAGGTACACGTACTACAGAATCAGCCTCTTTTCAGCATCCAGAGTCAGGCCTGGCTGTGGGCCAGACTTCATCCAATTTGGTTATTACCAGTTGAGCAGGTGCTGTGGAAGCAGAAGTTTCTACACAGTCAGGTAGTGGAGCTTCTTGTGACATTGTGGTTACTTTAAATCTCAGCTTCTGATATATCTGCGATGGGAGCTTGGCCCAAAACAGGCACTACGTTTTTTTCCAATAGTTCCCTAACTACCTGTGCAGGTAACTCCATGGAATATAAGGGAGAAGCCCATATATTACGGAAGGAAGCTTTCGACGGACAGCCGGCATTAAGAGGTACTGATTTAGTTGTTAATTTATCTAGTAAGATATTGACTCAGTTACACTTACGAGAATTAAATAAAGGTTTATCATTTGTTCCTGCCAAATCAGCTAGACTGAGAGATGAAGTGATTAATTTAAGGCTATTTGCAAGACCTGTTGCCCTACATATTCAATTTGGCAATACTGCAGCTAATAATCCTTTGCTTTTGTCCAAGAAACCTAGTACTTATATGCCCAGCAGCCATCCAGTTATAGAAACTTTTTTGGCTGTACGTCAGAGAGAGAGATTGAAGAAGTACTTACTAATTCATGCAGAGCTGGACACTTAACTTGTCATTACATGAGTGAAAAGCCTTAAATGATTTAATACATGACAAGGACATTACAGTGAGACCAGCAGACAAAGTATGGTGGCTTTTGATACTCAGGAATATATATTTCTGATATGCTCTTTATGTTGCATGCAGGTGCAGCATACATCAGCTTGAACAGATCTGAGCTGAATAAGCTCTTAAGTGATGTGAACAAAGACTTGCATGACCTTTTTATGTCCAATATTATTTCTGCTGAGCTTTATGAATATTTTCGTGTGATACATCTAAAGTTACCTAGTATCACGGGTCTACCCAAGAGTCATAAAAATCCACCCCCCCCAAAGACCCATAATTGCTGGTGAAGGTTGGGTCACTGAACCCTTGTCTATTTGGGTCAAACGACAATTGAGACCCTTGGTTGATTCTATTTCTGCAGTACTTAAAGACAAAGCACATTTTCTTGAACAACTGTATGACTTTGAGAACACCTTGACTGTTGACACCTCCTACATTTTGGTATCAGTGGGCATTATGAGCTTATTTACCATTATGCCTAATGACATTGGTTTGGACTTTTGTCGTTATAAGGAGAGATTCTCTTTTTTAGAGAAGGATGTTATGACATGCATTAGTTATTTGCTGATGATCATTCTGCATAATACGGTCTTTTGTTTTAATGATGTGATATTGATAACACCAAGAAGAGTAGTTCCAGAACCGCAAAGTGAAGACAATAGTTCGTAAAAAAGGTAAGTCCTTTATTAGTTGCCAAGTGGTAAAAATCCAAAGACAGTTGGTACAAAGCAGCAAAATCAGACCAAATGGTAAAAATCCAAAGTCAGTAGGTACAAAACAGCAAAATCAGACAAGCGCTTTCGCTTGGTTTTTGACTTGAAAAAGCTTGGCATTTTCCAAGCGAAAGCGCTTGTCTGATTTTGCTGTTTTGTACCTACTGACTTTGGATTTTTACCATTTGGTCTGATTTTGCTGCTTTGTACCAACTGTCTTTGGATTTTTACCACTTGGCAACTAATAAAGGACTTACCTTTTTTACGAACTATTGTCTTCACTTTGCGGTTCTGGAACTACTCTTCTTAATGATGTGATATACCATCAGCGCATGGGGTGTTGCCATGGGAACACACTGCTCTAACAGCTATGCGAATTTGGTCTTGGCAGAGTGGGAGCATGAATTTGTTACAAATGCTAATAATCCATGGTATGAGCAGGTATTATTTTACCACAGATTTGTTAATGATGTGGTCCTTTTGTGGGGAGGTAGTGAACAACAGTTGTATGACTATAACATATTTGGAGTCTACCACAGATATTTTGTGTTTTACTTCACAGGTAGACATTTTTAGATGTGAAGTTAGAATTAGATGCGGAAGGAAGGCTGACCACGTCATTTTGCAAATCTAGCTGGAGGAATACAGTGCAATGAGAAAGTATTTGCCCTTTTCCTGATTTCTTATTTTTTTTTGCATGGTTGTCACACTTAAATGTTAAAGATCAAACAAATTTAAATATTAGACAAAGATAACCCAAGTAAACACAAAAAGCAGTTTTTAAGTGATGATTTTAATTGATTAAGGAAAAATAAACTGTCCAAACCTACATGGCCCTATGTGAAAAAGTAATTGCCCAACCCTTGTTAAATCGTGAAGTAACTTTGGTTAATGACATTATTGGAAAAGCAGAGTTTAATTTCACTAGCCACACCTAGGTCCGATTACTGCCAGACCTGAAGAGGTCACTTAAATAGAACCAGTCAGACAAAGTGAAGTAGGCCAAAAGAGCCCAGAAAGGAAGACATCATGCCATGATCTACAGAAATTCTGGAACAAATAAAATAATTGACATCTATCAGACTGGAAAAGGTTACAAAGCCATTTCTAAATATTTGGGACTCCAGTGAACCACAGTGAGAGCCATTATCCACAAATGGAGAAAACATGGAACAGTGGTGACCCTTCCCAGGAGTGGCCGGCCTACAAAATTACACCAAGAGCGCAGCAACAACTCATCCAAAAGGTCACAAAAGAACCCAGAACAACATCTAAAAAACCGCAGACCTCTTTTGCCTCAGTTAAGATCAGTGGTTCATGACTCAACCATACTAAAGAGACTGGGCAAAAATGGCATGCATGGTAGAGTTCGAAGGCGAAAACCACTGCTGACCAAAATTAACATAAAAAGGTCATCTCACTTTTGCCAAAAAACATCTTGATGATCCCAAAGACTTTTGGGAAAATATTCTGTGGACTGACTAAACAAAAGTTGAATGTTTTGGGAGGTGTGCGTCCCGTTACATCTTGCGTAAAAGTAACACAGCATTTCAGAAAAAGAACATCATGCCAACAGTCCAACATGGTGGTGGTAATGTGATGGTCTGGGGCTGCTTCTGGACCTGGACGACTTGCTGTGATTAAACTAAAATAAAAACGGCTCAAGGTACAAGATGGTGCAGAAAAAAAAAATCAACAGTGGAAAAACAAACTGCACCCAACCTTGCACACCAAAAGTAATTTATTAGAAAAAAGGTAAGCGCTTTCACGACTGAAAATGTCACTTCATCAGACAACTTATGTAAAAGCAAATGCATTTAAACAGAACTAGAAATAAGTCCACTTACATGTAAAATACAAATCACCTGTAGCTCATTATAAATTAGTACCTGTTAAAAACTAATACCTTCAAAAGTAAACATTTTTTAAATCATCCTAGAATGACCTCTATAAAAAGCCTGTTAACCTGCATAGTAAATAAGACAAACATATAAAAGCCTATAGATTTACAAAGAAATATACAAGGCAAAATGTCACTAAAAATTCATTAATGCTTTAAACAACGTGATTTCAGGAATGGTTTGAGAGACATACTCCATTTAAGCCTGAAGGTCTCTCAGCATTAAGCAAAAGAATCCATTCTTGTTCTTTGCTCTCAGTGTAGTTTTCGATGTCACCCCCTCGTACACTGGGTTGTATCACTTGAATTACAAAAAACTTGAAGGTGTGTGTATGATCGAGTCTTACATGGGTAGCTAAAGCATTGCACTCTTTCTGTGTGTTAAATGTCTCTGATATGCTCCAGTATCCTGTCCTTAAACATTCTACTGGTTTTGCCTACATAGAATGCATGACAGGTCTGGCAGAAAGAAAAATAAACCACATTTGAAGTGCGGCAATCGGCATAGCAGTGGCTTTTAATAGTAAAACGTGTTAAAGGGTGTGTATAGCTGGTATTAGTGTAAATAAACCGGCATGCCGAACAATGTCTACATTGAAAGGTACCAAGCCGTGTGGAGATATTAAAATGTTTAACATTCACTTTGCTGCAAAGATATTCCCCGGGATTCATGAAGCTCGGCGCAAGGCCAGTGTAAGGCTTGCGCCGGCAGTGCAGTGAATAATCGGCGTAGCAGCGCCATATGCATAGTAATGAGTGCGCGCCGCAACCACAGACACGTGCGGAGGGCACGTGAGCGAGTCCAAGCAGGATGCGTCCGGAGGCGTGGCCAAGCCGGCAGGCGATGAGCAACCTAAAGTGCTGACTTCCACAGTCCGCCTGCAATAGTAACCGCACCAGCCAGGGCCCATGGATAATGAAACGTACGCAGACTATGCAACATAGTACCCGTTCACACAAAACGGAGAACCAAACATTAACCCACGAAGACCTAAGTGTACCCGTCCAAGGAACAAAGGATACGCGTAATACCGTGTCCGTCCCGCAATGCACTGTCAGTGGGCATACCCAGTGAAGGTGTACCGCAGCATGTCAGCGCGCTGCACCGACATAGAAGTAGCGACATGGGCATGGTCACCAGCAGTAGTGAGAGTACACAGCCGGGTAGCCGTGTCGATATAACAACAAGAAGGAAACAAGATACCCTAAACACAGGCAAACATGTGCATAGCAACATGTACTACACCCAGCAACGTGCTCGTCGCATACACATAGGACGGCGTATGCCTAAGCGTAATATCCAGAAGCAGAACTCATGCATGCAAATGTAATACACAACAGCCCCGTCATAGCATGTAACCCGCACCCATGTATGACCGTGCACCCAACCCAGCTAGCAGCCTTGCGCAGCTACACACCTACACACAATGGGCATACCTGAAATGTAGTAAGAAGTATTGTCCTAGGCAGTGCCACGCGGGCAAATATGTACTCCACATGTTAACATCCCACCTCAGGTACAGATATCCAAATGGCTGCATGTGAATGTGTCGGCAGAATGTGTACATCCCGCATGTGGTATGGACCTGTCGAAACCCCATAGGCGTGCACACGCCACGGTGCCCATAACTGTACACATCTGGACAAGGTGGTATGTTCAGCCACCGTACTGATGATTAGCTATGCAGACATGTCAAACACATATGGCGGAACATCTGCCCACCAAGCAGGACGCCCCAACAGGGTGCCACAGGCACAGAAGGGGAAGGTGGGACATCACACGTTGAGAGCAGCGTTGGCGGACGGCCAAACACCCACGGCCAACGCAAAGGACGGAATAACATGTATATGCCTGGATGGATGGGTATGTCATAGCATGGGAATAGGCCAAGCTATCCACCATAATAGCCATGTGTACCAGATACAAACAGCCAGTAACATGCAGTAGTAATGCAGGAAGGCATACACGACTGTGGGAATAGCACAGGACATATGGCACGTGCCAAGTGTTGATGCATGACACAAATGTCCAGGATGGGGCCCCCTGCAAAGAGGAACATGTGCCAACCCCACCTCCCACAGATGTACCGGCAGTGAAAACACATGCCAAACACACACCAACACTACCGTCCATCCCACAACAGCAACGGAGGCTGGTCAAAGACCACCATGACGCGTGCACAAACAGGGACACGTGTAACCGTTGCCTTAACACCCCCCCTCAGGCCAAAGAATAATAGAATGGACATATGCATGTAATGCTGTGAAGGATGTGTGGTAATCCTCAGTATCACAGAGGTAGGTACACAGATACACCGTAATCAACCGTGACGTATGTGCACTGTAGACAGCATACCTGCAGGTAATACATAGTTCAATCACGTGCCACAGAAATATACATATAAGAATGAGGATAGGGGATAGACAAGTGTGAATGGGACAAACTATGAACATAGGTTCATAGGTCCATAGGTACAGAGTAGGCTATCTACCCAAGGGCAGCCATAACCCTAGGCCACAGTTAGGTTTCCTTTGCCAACCCTCCAGTCTGGAGATAAAATGCCTATTATATTGCTGTACCTCTGTCAAGCAGTGACAATGATGTAATCCCTGGGGTATATCTGCAATCCCCCATCCAATGGACAAGATCCCCCTCGAACAAGGCTAGCAAGGTTCTCTGCCTCTCATGTACTGTGATGTTGTTCCACAGCATAGTGAGTGTCTGGGTGATGTATGTGTCACTCCAACACATTCTATTAATGACCGTGTCAAGGTTCACATCACCTGCCCTTGTGGTTCTGAGGGATGTAGATCCAGTAGGTGAAGCATAGTCATCAAATATGGGTCAACATGGCCTCGTATGTCAGGCACAGGTCACCACTGAACAAGTGGTATGTGACTGAATGGAGCAGGAGTCCTTACAGTGGGGCAGCATAACACAAATCCCTGACACCCTGCATCTGTCTGACGATGAACCTATGGGGCCTTCCCAGCTGCTGTAGGTGTCGGGTCAGATACCTTCGAGCGGGCAATGTATTCAATCATAGGTGTAACGAGTAATGAGTACAAGGAGACGATGACCTACCCTGATCTAGATGTGAATCCCTGCACGATCAGGTGGGCAATGTAGAAGTTCTACCGAACCACGATAGCAGCGTGTGTCGAGCGAATGGTGACTGACAACCTGGGTCCCCAGATCCCTGGTAATTCCCCCCGTGCTCAGTGGACTGCCACCCATATGGCGGACAGGGGTGACCTTGTTCTTCCCGATGGGTATGACTATGCATTACCCGGCATTTAGCTGTAGGCCATGTCCCCGACAGCAGATATCCATATCTGTGAGGCCCCTTTGAAGGATATCTGTGTCAGATGTCCGTCCCACTATGGCACCCGGTTCGCAGTCATCTACAAACAATGTCAGCCATAACACCCCTGTGTGTGCTTGTACTGTGGGAATGTAGATGTAGAAAAAGAGTGGACCCAGGGCAGAGCCCCGTGGGACACCGCCTGTGACAGGCAGTAAGTCTGACATGCTGCCAGCAACTATGACCGCGTGGGTTGTGTCACCTAGCCAGTTTGCAACCCATCCTGCGATGTACGTGTTCACATCCAAGCCGATGGGGTTATCAATGATACCCGAGGGGGGTATTGTGTTGAAGGCCTTTGCCAGGTCGAGGTAGGCTGTATGGATTGCATGACCCTCATCAATGGCCTCGGTGACTGTCCCTAAAACGTCAACCAGGATTTAAACGCATGATCTGCCCCTGACCAAGCCAAACTGGGTTGGATGCAAAGTATGCAGGTCCCCTATGTCGTCATCTATGGGCCGCTGTATGATCCTTCCCCATGTCTTTGCAGATAAGGCTTCTCATGCTAATGGGATGGTAATAACCAGGGTCAGTGGAGGCACTGCCCCTGTAAAGTGGGACTACAGTCGCCGTGCGCCACAACTTGGGTACGTTACCCGAGGTGAGGCTAAGATTAAACAGCTGTCCTAACTGTGGGTCTAATTCCTCAATGAGATCACGGAGTACACAGTCGGGACGCCAGCTGGTCCCATGGATGCTGTGTTCACTACCTTGGAGAGAGCATGTCCCACTCGTGCGTTACAGAACATTCGGGGGCCACAATCCGCTGGTACAGACATCTCTCCATGTGGGGGGAGGGGGTGGAGATGTCTTCACCGAACCTGTCAGCCAGTATGTTGGCAATGTGTGTATGTTCAGTAAACTCCACATCATTGTGAACCCAGTCAGAGCATATCTGGGAGTTACCTCCCAGGTGTCCAGCATAGCTAATGAAGGCCGTATGATTGTCTGTCGAGTCCTTGGAGATATATCTGTGGAAACTGCCCCGGATTATGTCATGAGAGCCTGTAGCTCTTCACATATAATGAGCAAGGGTGTCATACCTCACAAGGAGTCTGCTCTGCCTTGTAGTAGCCACCTCCTCTCGTTGTACAGCTTGTGTATGGCTGGGGTACACCACACTGGATGCTTGGCATTGGTACAAAGACCCACAGTTGGGTAAGGGAATGCCTGATCCATGCAGTCCTGTAGGTGCCGGTAGAAGGCATATGTAAGTGATGCAGTGGCCTGAGTAATGTTGACCACTGGCTCAGGGTCCTTAAAGGAGACCACAGTAGTGTTTAGAATTGTGAATTCGGCCTTTGAGAAAGCCATGTGTATGGTAACCGGCACCACTCACAGCATCGTATGTCAATAGCAGAAGCTATTGTCCTAATAACATAGATTAACTTTAGTATTAAAATATGTATTATTATTCATTTAGTGATATGTTTCTGCTAATTACACTCGCAAATGGCCGGTAAGACCGGGCCAAAGTGCTCGTGATCTACCTGTTATTGTGGTGTCATTCTGACAATAAAGTGGCGCTACTTCCATACTGGGACCTCTGGGGATTATTTAAAGCAGTTGTTAACCTGCATCATTGGATGTACACCATTTGGTTCCGGTTTTGGAAAACCTGGTTTTCGTAGCACTACACACTATGGGTAGTCAAGCAGACATCCGCGATTGGGGAACATACAGCAGCAGTCAAAACCACTGGCCAGTTGGACACAGTCCAGCAACATCTAACTTTACATATGCACATTGGTGTCCATTGTAGGACCCAAAAATTTATCCTAACAGAATTCCATCCAGCCGTTACCATCCACCAGATGACGCGACAGCCGTGACTACGGTACAGCCAGACATATGCACCTCCAGCGTGTTCAAGGTTGATGACAACTGTCCATGAAATGCAGGACATATGAACAGAAATTCCCAGATTGTAGAGTCCATAGAGGTGCGTCTACATCCCATTCCCGCACACATGACGGATGTGTAATGGGTACCCGTCGAGGGTTGCAGCCATGGGATCCTGGGTATGCAGAAACGGGGCTCGGTGTTGTTTGGCAGATAATACATTGTCCCGCACCGTGGGAGGGATGTGGGAGTAGCATGTGCCTTACTCCCCACTAATTGTGCAAAGCATCCACCGGCTAATGCTAAATGCAGGTGTGAAATGTGTACTGCTCTATACCAGTGTCCAGTAGGCAATCGCCAGGGATGGACAGGCGTAGGACCAAGATGGCACCCATAACTGCAAACCTGGTGGAATCACACAGCTGCAGTGAGGCATAACACAGGAAATACAGATAGGGAACTACAATAGACACTCCCCATACAAAGCCAGACCGCCGTGCGAATACCGGCGTACACAGCACTCAATCTGCCAGCACTAAAATGGGGATCACTCGCGTCCATACTGCGGAAGAAATGGGCGACCTGTGGAACACATACCAATGGCACAATAACAACGTCAGCTAGGAAGGTCATAGGATGGTCAAACTATGGCGCTCCCACTTATGAATAACATCCTTCAGTGAATTAATAGGATTAATGTCAACTGACCATGGAAGACACCTAATCAACATCAAAGACCCGCTGGCACCTTATGGCACACAATCCAAAACACACATAGGTAGATGAAACAGTCAACGTAGACATTGTCCACGACAGGTCACAAATGGTATACAAAGGTTACTTCATAGACATGTAAGCGCTTTCACCCGTAGGCTCCGTGAGACTTACACATAACAGAAGCATCCAGGCTTTAAATATCCCCCCTTACACTTTCATTGGTTACTTTCTCAGCAAACAATGAACATGTAACCACAGCATAGAAAGCACAGACGCAATGTTAACTACACACACATATATTAACATCTCAGAAAACATCCTATTAACACATGTATTATATGATATTGTACTATGCCTAATACTCATCAATCAAAGATCTAACAATATATATAGAAGATATGCATATCATATCAATGTAATACAGTGGTACACAACTGAGTGGACAAATGTGTGTTAACTCCATATCTGTACCTAAACTACATTCCTGTTACGGGGGTTTAAGCCACCTGCTTCTCAAAAGAGGCCTCATCAGTGTTCCATCGGTCAGCCCTGGTGTGTGGCCAACCCTCCACCTAATAATCCATCTAAATCTGCATTCTATAGCATAGTTGATGAGGTCCCCCCTCTGGTATTATAACCTAGCCGTCGTAAAACACTGAATGTAGACGTATGCCTTGTGATGTGCTCATAGCCGGCCGTAGGCATACGCCAATCCTGCGGCTGCCCAGGGCGCCGCACTAGTAGGGCCACCTGTCTAGTAGGTGTGTCATGTAGGTATACCAAGATGGGGGCACCATGTGTTGTGGTGGTGGGCGCCATGGAGCCCTACAGCCTAGGGCAGCAGTCGATCTAAGGCCGCTGCCGTAGGAGGGGTAGTACGGTCTGCAGGTATGTGCAGAAGTGCACATGAAACAGCGATCCACAAGGATTACCCATAGTGGCGACACTTGCACAGATGGCTATAGCGGGACACACACACGGCCATGCATACAGCACAGTTAGACATACACACACCATAAATAGGCAATTACACACAAGGTTTATGGCGTGTACGGGTACAGTGTCAGTACAGCAAGGATAGCTGTCTGCCACGATATCCAGCAGATGTCTCTAGGGTGTTCTGGAATACGGACGGTGCATGGACAATGAGTGGATATGCATCGTACCACAGTTCTATGTGTCAGCCGTGCAAATATGCGATACATGGGACAGACAGCTGTCCATGCAAGAGCAGCACTACGGGCACAACATAGGTACGTAGATATACAATGACAGAGATACAGACGGACACATGTGGCAAGCCCGTGAGTGTAACGTACACAGCACCACCCTACCACACCATAGCAGGGTGCACGTGGAGAACACGCTACGGAGGTCGCCAACCACAGCAGGCACACAAGCAGTACACGAGCTGCGTCTCACCATCCACAAACACAGGGATGGCGGCACGATATGAGTGTTCTGCGGAAACCTCAAAGCCATACCCTATGAACCCATGCAGCTGGGAGCATGGACACACACACACATGTGGCAGGCATGGTGATTGACCACACCCCCACATACTCAACCGCACAACAGTATGACACCGGTATGGAATGCGCTACGTGGACCACCGAACACACCATCAGAGGCACATGTACAGGTGGGTGACAACATCCGTAAAGGAATGGCCGCCGATAGCCAAGGTGTGTGTTGCGAAGCGTCTAAAAGCATGTTCATGTGCAGAGGCAGCTGGAAACACACACACACACACACACACACACACACACAGGGAAGGGCCGAGAGTCGAACCTACGCCTACCTACATGAACTCACTATAGCATGAAGCATTTACAGAATGCGCTACCGAGATTACTGAGCACAGCGCTGTCAGAGGCATACTACTAGGCAGGTGACATCACCTGTAAGGGAATAGCTGACAATAGCCAAGGTATGTGTTGCGAAGCGTTTAAAAGCATATTCATCTGCAGAGGCAGCTGGAAACACACACACACACACACACACACACACACACACACACACACACACACACAGGGAAGGGCCGAGAGTCGAACCTACGCCTACCTACATGAACTCACTACAGCATGAAGCATTTACAGAACGCGCTACCGAGATTACTGAGCACAGCGCTGTCAGAGGCATACTTCTAGGCGGGTGACATC
Source organism: Protopterus annectens (assembly GCF_019279795.1). NCBI lineage: Eukaryota > Metazoa > Chordata > Ceratodontiformes > Protopteridae > Protopterus > Protopterus annectens. Next base: position 708,237,350 of record NC_056739.1, on the reverse strand, counting down.
ACCCATAAGGGAATAGCTGGCAATAGCCAAGGTATGTGTTGCGAAGCGTCTAAAAGCATGTTCATCTGCAGAGGCAGCTGGAAACACACACACACACACACACACACACACACACACACACACACACACACACAGGGAAGGGCCGGGAGTCGAACCTACGCCTACCTACATGAACTCACTACAGCATGATGCATTTACAGAACGCTACCGAGATTACTGAGCACAGCACTGTCAGGAGGCATACCCCTAGGTGGGTGGTATCATCTGCAGAGGCAATGCAGCCGATAGGGAATGAAGACAGAGTGCGCAGTCACACAGCCTGTTACCATCCCAAGGTGGCCGTACAGTAACACGGTAGTGCTGCAGTCGGGAATACCAACTAACTACGGAGCAGTACATCACGACATGAATACGGGATGCACCACATGACAGTATACCCTATGAGAGGGCATCCGGCGTGCAGGATGTAGGCAGCCAATGTGGCATGACAGCCACATATGAGTCACCTGGATGGTCACCATGGCTATGCAGGATGTCATTGGCCATGGCTACACGCCTAGTAGCAGACATCGGTGCCGACTGTCGTGTGTACCCCCGACAGGTGTACTGGCCATGCCTCTCACACCTAGCGGTTGCGAAGGGGAGACAGACATGCTCACGGGGTATCAACGCAGTCGGCCGCGGTGTGCACTGTACTGTGGGTCCATCTACACAGCTGCTTACTGGGCATGCTCAAACACTTAGAATCGGCACAGTGCAGACATGCATACACTTGGGGCGACGGCATGGGAGGCAGAATGTGGACCGTCGTGTGTGTCCAGCCACACAACAGCGACCCGGCCATGCTCACACACGTAGTATGTGCTACGCGCCATCCGGCATGCAGACGGAGTGCACACACCGCAAGTCACGGCCAGGTAAACCCGTACACACGCGCAGGGTGGACACACATGCAGTCACACGTACACACACAGATGACAGCACAGGCGCCACGGGTGCAGGCTGAACATGTACACACCGTAGTGAACACTAACTGCTATGCCAGCACCATGTCATCGATGCAGCAGTATGCCTCACGGTCCAGAAACTGCATGTGACATATGTCCAGAAGACTATGTGGCGGTGTACGTCCGTCATGCAGAGTACACATGTACTATCAATGATCCCACAGGTGTGATGTAGTCTACCCGTACCGGTATACATGGACAAGCGTGCTCCACACATGCCACGGGCCTGACACAGGTATGACACATGACTGCAGCTGTACCACAGTGAAACAATGTCCGGATATGTCACATATGTGATTTCCTGGCTGTGTGCATGGACTGCACGCAGGACACATACGAAGCCTGTGATGTACCACATGCATGACACAGGCGTACGCGGTAATACACACACGAAGGGAAGGCGGACACATGTCTGTGGTATGCACCCCCTACAGGGTGTAGCGGTGTTCACAGGGACACATACCCTTGTACAGTTTGCCTGTGACAGCTGTGATACCAAACCACAGTCCATGTTCCAAGTATGTTGACACATGTCACAACGTAGCAATGCATACACACATGGCAACAGGGGATACATGTGACACGTGTACTGTGCACGGTGCAGCCATGCAGGGGCGGTGTCTGGTGTCCGTAACACAGTTGCAACCCCCCTCCCACATGCATACCCATCATGGGGGCCGTCATATGGTGGCATAGTAACAGCACGCATGGCAGTCTGTGTGTACACCATTTGTTTAAACACCTGTCCAGATGCATGTGTGCAGGTGCTGGTCACAGGTGTGTCACACACCATCCTACCCTGCCATGTGCATACAGTCCGCTATGTTGCCTTTACATGACAGCGCTGCCATGATGCATACCCATCAGCCATGCGGGATCGACCATATGTCACATTGCCACTGTAACCCCTACCACCTCCCACGTGGAGATATTGGCACAGCTGCCAGATACAGTGGTAGTACGCAGGATGCACCACATACCGCTGCACGCCTGCACAAATCCCATGTAGCGGGTGTGGCATTCCTAGCACCAACATGTGTGCAGGAATGTGTGCCCATGTATGCCACAGATCAGGGGACTATGTGCCACGTGCCACACATCACTGTACACCATGGTAGAGATCTGTACCTACCTCAGTGTGGGGTGCACCGATGTGGATGGTGTAGTACATGCAACACGTCATCCCTCCGTGTAGACATGTGTGGCCACCACCATGTCAGTGTGTCAACATGTGTGTATGTCTGCTGCCTGTTGAGAGGGTGTATGCAGATATCCTGTTGTGACTGGACACTGACCACACAGGGTGACCATCCTGTAGTGGTGCTGCATTGTACAGCCCTGTCATTACCATACCTGTGAGCCTTACTGGCCACCTGTGCAAGATCACCCCCTGCGACATGGCGCGTCGGTGCATTGTCTTGTGAGGGTGCCGACCACACAGACAGGTGTCCCCATCTGCACACAATGGTGTGTGTGCCATAGAGGTGTACGCCCCGTGAATGCGGGAATATTCCTGTACCGGTACAGCATCCGACTGTCGAACACTGTGCACCACAGCTGACAGGTGACACCTGCGGTCAGTAGCCAGCACACTGCGTACGACACCTGCAGAATGTCACCATACCTGTACTGTGTCATGCCATGTATGTGATGTCTCTGTCCACCGTAGCCTGTGGCACCGACCACAGGCGTCAGGTGCAGTATATGTGTGGACATGTGCGTCATGTACCGTGTAAGCAATGTTACACTGTATCCGGCTCCGTGCTCCGCAGGTTTATGTGTATGACCTCTCTTCTTGCAATCCCGACTGTCTGTTCTCTATATCACAAAAGCACTGCACCTGCTCCCATAGTATTCCTACATAGATAAAGTACATGTATACTAAATGGAGTACTACACTGGCCTAGAATCCCCTTGTGTGCTCACTTCCCTATAGGTGCCTTCTGACCCAGTTACACAGCAAATGCATTCACATCCTCTGGCATGTTGAAGGGTCAATTGCTAGCGACCTCTCCTGTTCAGATGATGAGTCTGGGCATCCTGGCCACTGTTACAGGTGCCTCATGGACACGGACAAGCCGCACCTCCCCCAATGAACATAATACATGTGACAGACGCAACTATATAGTCAGACAGGGGGCTGTGCTCTCTCAAACCATGACCGGCAAGACCACGCGGGAGGGGAAGGACACCATGCACACCACATACCCAGTGTCACATGTGACTATCGCAAATGCTAATCAAACACATGAACACACTAAGACATACCTGGAGGCACTGTAGGACATGTCACGAACCTAACAAGCCCTCTGAAGCAGACACACAAGCTACTGCCTCCACAAGACACAGGACATGCAACACATAGTTCTCAACGTCAGTGTGCTACACTGTCAGAGCCCCAAAGGCGACACACACACTGCCAGACACACCTGTAATGGGTGACGCCACTGCCAGACACACCGACGTCCCACCCACCAGACTGAACAAGGGAATGATCACAGTAGGCTGCCTGCCGGGCGCTGGAATACGCCACATAACACACGCACTCAGGTCACTCCGCAGCATGTACAGGTATGACGCGGTCATTGCCCATGCTGGTGTCAACGACTGGTGGCATACCACCCTGGGATACATTACAGGAGACAGAGGGCCACTCAGATTGTGTAGCCCAGGCCGGCATGTCCCTGACCCTGGGCAGTATCCCACCCTCATCAAGTATGATGCCACTATACTGGCTCAATGTGGTCACCCTTGATAATGTGCCTGGTTACCGGTGTCAGTCTGGGGGGATCCAGATTCCTCATACCTGGGATGACATGCTTGGCACGCCACGGCCCTTCACATGGTATGGCTCGTAGCTGTCGCCCCTGGTCTTCAAGGGTTTGGCGAAGGCACCTGCCACCCCCACAGTGCTCACTGCAGGCACGGCTGGAATGATAAACCTACCACCCTACACTACAAACCTGGAGAACACACAGGATAATACTGCTCACTGCCAGTGGTCTATGGCCAAGCTGCACACCCTCAAATGCCCTCCTCAGTATGGGGGACATCGATGTCAGTGCTGAAAAGCTGTTAATAGAAAATAACAAACAAAAGATGGGGTTTTTGAAAAATGAAATTATAGACCTTGAGAGACAGTTAAGTGATAGTTCCAGTGAAGAGAACTACCGGACATTTTTTCAACGAGTTAACAAAGAGGTACAACAGCACTCTCTTGATGTAACAAACCGAAAGCAACAAAAACTAAATCGGGACATTGCTGCCTACAAAAGTAAAAAGGCTTATGATAATTTTGCTGTTAATTCACGTGTTTATATTGGAAATGAAAATAATTATAAAAAACAAACAGCCTTTATTTCTGACAAGCACTCTAGTAATGAGAGGGCCTTGGCTTCACGTGTAAATTACAATACAGGTGTAGCTTTTAGTTCTGAAAGGGATGTTAACACTGAATGTTTAATACATGATACTTATCAAGGTAATGTAGTGTTTGACAGTGATCAAGTTGACATTGTTTCAGATAACGAACCAACTGGTGTCAGTAGTGATGAAGGTGCACGTAACAAAAGGAAAGAAAACAATGTTAATTCTAAATTTAACACTACAAGTAAAGAGGTCATACAAAACAAAAAATTACCGGTTAACAACCACAGCAATACCAGCAAGAGTACTGTTTTGACGCGTAGTAAGACTTTTTTGGGGTCAAACTCGTCAGAGGACGAGATTTAAATGAACTCAATGAATGTTTTAATGTTATTAATTTATCTAAACACATTTTTAGTGACCATGAAATAAATGTGTTGAAATATGGTTTGAATTTTGTACCATGCAACAGGGGTAGTTACAGTAGAACAATAGTAGATATAAAAAAATTCACCAGAAAAATCAATCTAACATACCTGATGCATGGTTTGCAATCTACTAATAACAGCTTAATTAAACCTTCTTGTTATACTCCTAAACTACACCATACGATAAAAGTTTTTGAGGAAATATGTATTTCTGACGTTAGTAAATTGTTTAACACTAAAAGTTATTTCACTGATAATCTTACAAGTTCTGAAAGGACAGCATTAGAAAATCTTAGAATCTTAGCAGAACACTATAGATTTATGAAAAGTGACAAAGGCTCCAATATTGTGATTATGGAGCAGGATGTTTATGATGCCAACATGTTAAAAATTTTGGAGAATTTAAATGAATATAAAGAAGTTACTACAACTGACATTCATAAATCATTTCGCTTCATTAATTATAATCTTTATGAAGCATTAATGTCAGGTGACATCAGTATTGAGTTATATAATTTTTGTGTAGTTGAGCATCCTAAAATAGGGGTTATTTTTGGAATACCCAAAACACATAAACAGCTGATTGACCCCCCGTTTCGTCCTATTGTTTCTGCCCCCCACTCTATTACCGAAGGAATTTCCTTGGTTTTAGATGCTTGTTTAGGGCCATTAATATCTAATTGTGATTCCTATGTCAAAGATTCTTGGCATTTCTTAGAAAAGCTTAGGAATTTTCAAAAGAAAGGAATTTTTAGCTCCAAAAAACACATTATTTTCACCTTGGATGTTGTGTCATTGTACACTTGTATACCCCATGACGAAGGTGTAGAAGCTGCACGATGTTATTTACTAAAAAGTAATGTTTTTTCTAACAACACAATATCAACCATTTGTAACTTCTTGGAAATAGTATTAGAAAATAATTTTTTCTTATTTAAAAATCAATATTTCCAACAGATTAGAGGGGTAGCCATGGGCTCCCCAGCTGCACCAGCATACGCTAATACAGTGATGGCATGGTGGGAAACTGAACAGATGCCTCTTCTTAGTAATAAATTTAATATTATATTCTATTCCAGATTTATAGATGATTTAATTTTCATGATTGAAGGAAACAACGAGACAGTGGATGCCTTCTTTAACGACATTAATTTATCATCTAACTATTTGAAATTTACCAAAGGCAACATTGGTTTAAATATTAACTTTCTAGATGTGTGTTTTTGGTGGGATGAGTCTGATAAAAGATTTCATAGTAAGATTTTTCGGAAACAAACATTTACAAATGGCTATCTACACGATCAAAGTAATCATCCAAAACACAATTAAAAATATACCTAGAGGCCAATTTATCAGAGCTTGTCGGATGACTAGTAGACATGAGGATTTAATACAGGAATTCATTTTTATTGCGTCTCTTTTTGTGAACAGGGGATATGATGAGAAGTTAGTGATTGACAGTGGAAATGAGATTTATAATAAACATCAAACAAACTATCCAGCTATCTTAAATAAACTACAGATAGACATTGTCAATAAGGTTAAGTCAAGTTCTATTGACCCTGGATTAGTATGCTCTTTAGCTATGAATACAGACACTAGTCGTATTAAAGCTGTTTTAGAAAAGAATTGGAGAATTATACAGGGAAATCATGATATACTTGAGGTGGTTGGTAAAAAACCAAACTTTATTTTTCGAAACAATCACAACATTAAAAAACTGCTTGAACATGATAACATTTCTACCAGGAAAGGTAACATTGTTAAAAAAGGGATGTTTTGCTGTCATAATTGTAAAATTTGTAGATATATCTCAACAGGTTCATTTATTTCAGTTACCACTGTAGAGAAAATTTTGGAGGTTCCAGGATACATTACTTGCAACACCTCTGGTGTTGTTTATATTGCTCTGTGCACTGCCTGTCCCGCATTCTATGTGGGTATGACCACCAGGAGTTTGGGGACACGCATTAAAGAGCATATATATAATATTAAGACAAAAGATTCTAACAATGCCTTATTTAAACATTCTACAACTTGTTTTAATTTTAAGAAATTTGTATTTTCAGTTGTGGAGGTTTGTAAACAGGATTTAAGGGCTGGTGACTTCAAGAATTATCTTGAACGAAGAGAGACTTTATGGCAGATCAAGTTGAAAGCAGACCAACCGCCTGGTTTAAATGAAACAATAAATGTAAAATGTTTCTTAAAATATAGGAAGTTATGTATTGACAAACATCATGATTCATTTTTGTCTTTTTTAAAATGAATTTTTGTAGCATTTAATATTGTTTTAATTATTAATTGATTCATTATTAATTAGTCTGAATGTGTATTTAAGGGTGTGTTCTTCTTTTTGAATGTATTCTGAGGAAGTCAGTCGATGAAAGCGGTGATTAAAGGTTTTATACGCTATTTTTGTGGAGCATTCTGCTTTTTGTCTTTTGGAGCCACTGCCTTCTGCCATTAACCCTACGCCATAGATCCCAGGTGTTCATACACCTGACTGCTGTGGAACAACCATGCACCATACCCACAAGGGGGGGACGTATACCAGTTCTGATCATCACACATGGGGACGATATGCTCCACACAGGATGTACATCCCTCAATGGTGATGTCAGACCATGTAGTGACTCCACTGGTGATCCGCATCCTGCACCCAACACCGGCATGGGAGACCACAGTGACAACCTCTCCACAGCGAACCACACACGTCGTACGACCAGTGTGGTACCCTACAAGGCCTCCATGCCAGTGGTAAACACAGGCCACACTGCTGAAACCCTTACAAATGCCTTCTATGAGCACCCCCAGGGATGTCTGCACCAAGCGATCCTGATAACATCAGGACCTTGTCCACCGAAGGCAGGCACATGGTCTGGTGGACCCCAGCCATTGACAAACTGTACAACAAGAGTTGGAGCTAATACATGATAGAGCAATATCAGTACCAGGGAAGGCATCACTGATTAATACCGGCGTTAACATACGATCACACATACAATCATCCAAGGCCGCTTGTGGGAGTGGTACTGCAAAGGACACATAAGACAACCATAGGGCCTTCCTTAGCTGTGGTAGGGACATGGGTGGGAGCACACAGTCATGCCCGGAATTACTCCAGAATGGTACGATGATCACTGAACCCACAGACATTGTCAACAAACCAGCGGACATGTTCCATGCATACATCTACCCTCCCCCAAGAGGGGACGTATCCATCCCACCAGAGTCTAGCCTCCCAAACATCCCGTATGCCCAGGAGAGATCTGATATCTGTTAAGCGGTGAACACAGCACCAATGGGACCAGATGGTGTCCCTGGCTGTGTGCTACACAACCTCAGTGAGGCCCTCGCCCCGCACATAAGGCCGCTGTTTCATCTTAGGCTTACTACGAGCTAGGTCCCCGCTGGATGGCATATGGCAACTGTGGTCCCACTACACCAGGGTAGTGCTCTTATGGACTGTAGACATCCCTGCCCTATCAGCTTGACAAGCCTTGTCTGCAAAGCTGTGGGGAGGTCCATAAATACAGACAGTGGTGTACAGCCAATACCGGAACATACCCACATCGACTTAGTCAAGGGCAGATCCTGCCTCCCAAACCTGCTTGACCTGTCTGGAGGGGTCACTAAGGCCATTGATGGGGGTACGTCGGTTTGCACAGACTACCATGACCTGGCGGGAGCGTTCAAACAACACTCCACGTGGGCATCATGGTAAGGCTCACCAGCGTACATGTGGAGACATATGTCACACGATGGTTTGCCAACTGGATGGAGGTCACACCACACAGGGTTTGTGTTCCTGGTGCCATGTCAGACTCCAAGCTGGTCTCGAGTGGTGGCCCACAGGGCTCGGTCCTGGGCCCCCTCCTGTTCGGCATTCAACCTTCCAATGTGCATGCAAACATAGGGGATTGTGGCAGACAAGGTATGCAGATGACTGCACACCGGCCACCATACTCAACACCCCATCAGACACGGACATCCACCTGGGGTCTCATAGAAATGGATAACTGGTGCCAGAGCCATGGCCTGATGCTACATGCCTGGGAAGGTGTAGACCTACCCAGTGGGAAAGACATGTTCACCCCGACTTACCATGTAGGTGGCAATCCATTAAACATGGTGGACGTGTTCAGGGACATGGGTACCACACCTGTCGGTAACCTCTGTCGACACTCACATTGCCAATGTGGTTGGGAAGGCATTCCACTGTGGCCACCTGGTCAGGAAGAGATTCACATCAGGGGAGTTCATTGTACCCCTGTACTCTTCACACATCAGACCAATGATTGCGTACAACGCCACATCTGGGATGTACCTAACCTGACACCTGCAGCACTTGGAAGGACCACAAACGTTCCACAACACAGGGATAAAGGTGCTGAGACATGTGTCACACGCTCCCCGACCAAGGGGACTCCGGCTGTATACCTTCCCAGCACGTCTGCTCTGTGGTGATCTGTGCCTGACCTACACGGCCATGTCCGACCTGGGTGACATGGACATGTTCCACCTCCTAGGCTCCAAGCAAACACGGGCACAGAAGCAACTGACAGGAACCTCAACACGGACATAAATAGGACGTGCTGGGGGGACAGGGTCATCGCCCAGAGACCCCCTACAACATGGAAAGGATTCCCAGCCCATGTGAAGCAGAGCCCCTGACTGACTTTGTCCAAGAGTAATCCTGACGTGTGGATGTGTGATCGTAGGTATGCGCCAGGCATCATCTCTGTGTCACTGCTGGACAGAGGGACAGTGGACCGATGGATGTGGTATCCTCATCCTAAGGGGTGGTGACAGCCACACACACTCTGGCTAGGCTTACACATGCCGTAGGGCACATAGCCTGGTATGTACCTATGCGCCTATGTACCTATGTAGGGGTCCATGCAGGTTGCGGGTACCTGTGGTATGCTGATATTGCCAGATGTGCCTGTGGGTACCCCACAGCTCACGTGGGGGACTGATAACAGTGCTCCCAGTAGGCACATGCAAGTACACCATATTTGGCATACAGGTTAACTGAACCAACATGGTGCTACACATGTAACCGCCACGCATACCGTGTACACAGATCAATGTATGCTGCACCTGCACTACATGGTATGTTTGCTGCATGATGTCAGTACACAACCCACGTCACATACGCACCTGTCACCTGTCATACACAACCACTGCAACATACACATCGCGCACTATGCGGACACAGGTATCACATACACCACTCACTATCTTGTCCACCCTGTGCATCAGAACATGTTTGCATAACCGTGCACCGATGGTGTGGATCACGGTGCTGCGGCAGAGGCTTCATCATATGCACAGGGTGATATGTGTGCCAGGGGCATAGGCTGTACCAATGGATGACATCATGTGTGTGTGTAAGGGCCTGTGCATTTACTGGGCATGACTGTGCAGAATGCATGCGGATGTGGTGGAGCCCTACAGTTGTGTCTGCTGTGTGTGGGTATGTGTGTACACAGTTCAGCCATCGGTGATGCCTACACGGGGTATACTTGGCAGCCCCAGACTGTACAGTGCAGGTTATACGGCTCACTGTGTCCGCCTGCGGCCACGTGACCCGTGCCTGCCTGGGGTCGCACGGGCACTACCGGGTGGAGGTATGGAGTGGCCACTCTCCGATGACACATGTCCGCTGGAACCGTGTCCACGCTGGGACCGTCCAGGGCCACGTCCACGTGGCCTGCTGTGTCCTGGTGTGGTTGGTGTAGCACCAGCTGCACTGCTGCTGCTACCAGCACTGTGTGAGTGGGCATGAGAGGTGGCACGCACACGTCAACCTGCACTAGGTGGTGTTGCTGGCCTACGGCCACATGTCCTACGCCTCACCCCTACCAGGTGTTCCAGCACAGACAGCTCCCGCTCGCGGACTGACATGCCTCGGTCGAGGATTCCAACCATCTCACCTAATCTCCTATCCAGAACATTGGCAAGCTGCTGTTGAGCATTCACCAATGACTGGATGTTCTCATTTAAGGAACGGATTGCGGCCCTCTGCAGCCTCTGCCCTTCTTGGTTCTGCCGTTCGGCACGTGCCTGTGCCGCCATTACAGTCTGAAACATGCGTCTGGTGATAACAGCTGCTGCACCCTGTACGGCAGGTGCATGTCTACCAGTGCTCCTCTTACGAGCAGCACCAGCCACATGCCTGTGTGGCACATCACCAGTCATTACACTGGCCATATGGTGTGTACCCGCACCTTCTGTAGCCACCACACATTCCTGCTCGGTGCCAACAGACGCTGACTGTCCTTCCTCTATGGGCAACGGTGATGTGGTATGTGTCGGCATCTGAACCGTGTGCGGAGTTGAAGGGGACATAGGTGGGATGTTAACCAATGGCACAGCTTCTGCCCGTGACGACCCTGCCTGTGCCTCATGCACATGGTCATCACCGCTAGTATCTGTGGGGACACTAGCATCAGATGGACCGCAGGAGGGGAACGCACCTACAGCACCTGTGAATACAAAGACATACTGTAAGTTACATTACACACACACACACACACACACACACACACACACACACACACACACACAGACACACACACACACAGACACACACACACAGACACACACACACGCATGTGATATTGCAGGTGGCATGCAGCATTCCCACACCACAGCTCAGTGAATGCAGCCCAGACATTAATAGTGGTAGTATGCATACTGCCCTGGGGTGCACACTAAATCAAGCAGGTGTCTTTCAGTAGGCTTGCAGTACACACATTCATGGTAGTTTACATGCATCACCGTGATACACCGTGTGGCCACGGGCGGGTTAACAGTACACATGGCTGGCGTCACTATGTCATGTACACCGCAAACATGTGCGGTAACATGTGGACATGTGACAATGGTGTCCCACCACATGCACCACATCAAACCGGATGTCACAGTGCAGTGTTATGTGTACAGGCTACAGATAGAATGCATGTGTAACAAGGATGTCTGTGCAGGTGTGGTTGGTGTGAGCTGTGTACATAGCTGTACAGTGGGGAGTACGGGCACTGTGCCACTGCATGGCAGCAAGACACAGGTATGTTTCTATGCAATGCGTAACCTGGACGCATTGCATTGCCATGTCTGCAACACAGTCATGCTGTTCCACAGCACGTATATGGTAGACATTGGTGGCACCTTCATTGGCTGCAGACAGGCATTTCGTTTGTCTGGTGTACCACATCAGATGTACAGGGGGTCCACTACAGCTATGATCGCACTATGTGTGGACAGGGTGCAACGGTGACTACCCACTGCGGATGTACTGTGTGGCAACATGCCTGTGGGTATCACCCATGGCCATGTTTGACTGGTTCATGGACAATTGTGTGTGATGGGCATCGTGTACACATCCCTGTGGTGGCCCATGTGACATACACCCGTACTAGTCTACTAGAGGTGCCACATTCCCGAAGGCTATGCAGACATTGTGGATGTCTGCTATGTCATGCGTAGGTCATGTCATGGTGTGACAATGTTGCGGACAGACCACCACGTGCATGGGACATGTCATGTGCCATGTCACAACGTGTGCACACAATGCAGGGGCATAGGTCACAGTGGTAACACCTGTGTGCTGGCCAGATCACAGCTCACTATGTGGTACTGTGTGCGTACCGCAAAGGCATACCGATGCATACTACACATGCAGCCATTGTAGAACACCTCCACCATTGTATGCATAGCTGACTGCACATATCACACCGATGGGTTATGTGGTGTCATGCCGGTCTATACTAACGGCTGTATCTACTGTACATGGGTGGCGTGTGTGTCGGGTGGTGCAACCTGTATACCGTGACTGGAGCAGACCCAGGTGTATATGTCATACCTGGACACATGGGGAATATCTATACACTGTAACATGCCTATTACTAGCAACAGTCTCACCTGCGATGGACCCATGTCTGTGAGACACGCCAGAGGTACCTGTATAGGGGCGACACAACAGTATACACATTATCCATTACTGTTGCCACAGTAAGCACTGTGCATGTCACATCATGTACCTGTGTGTTAGCATGTGTTATGCACATGTCTGCAAACACAACGTAGCATACTGTAGTATGCAGCTTGTGTGGCCATATACCTGGCATGTGTTGGTACATTATGTGGTGTACTATGACACCCACACCTACGTCAGTTATCATACAGACATGCAAGACTGACTTACCAGGCAGCTCCAGGCTCGTTGGTTGGGAGACACCCACCTCCACGATGGCAGCGAGTGTTTCTGCAGGTTGTTCCCTGGGTGTCCCCAGACTGGCCAGGAGCTCCTCCGTGTGTGTGAGTGGGGGCTGGGTTGGTGGTCCACCACCTGTCCCACCTTGTTGTCTGGCGATTGTGGCGGCACGCTGTTTCGCGTGCCGAATTAGGTCTGTGCAGTGTCGGCGGATCTGCTGGTAGGTGCAGTTTTGCCACCCACGTTGTTCACCCTCCTGCGCATATCCTGCCACACGTCGTCTCGCTGCTGTGCATGTTGTGGCACATGGCTGAATAGTATATCGTAGTTGTCGTGGAGCAATGGTATAATCATGTCATCCTCCTGGCGGCTGAAGGCTGGCAGCCAGGAACGTGGCATTATCTGTAAGACAATGATGTTGACAGGTCACATTTACACTGCTGTACTGGCATACTGCTGGACATACGTTGCTATGACATGTACATCTGCACAGTAATCTCTGCGATGCATCATGGCAGTGACACAGCTGACGTGTTGCCGTCACACCATTAAGCAGTGGGTTTCATATCATATCTGTGTGTCAACTCATCACACTGTACACAGACCATGTTGATGGTAGCCTGCTGTGGACATGTGTACCTGCACCTGTGTCCATATCAGTTGGCACGTGTCCCCATGTGACAACAGTTCTACTGTTCACCTGGATGCTGTGTATGTCACTAGGCATCACGTACGCGGCCATTATGAACGTCAGTGGTGGCACTGCACACATACACATGGACACCTGTACATGCATGTGTTGTGCCATGTACATCTACACAGCACTGTACGGCTGTTGGCCAACCTGCCACGGCTCACCTGTGTTGCACATGTGATACACATGGGACAATGTGTAACCATGTGACATTAGCAGAAAAGGTCATGCATAGCATGTGCGCATGCACGTTGTCCACAGCAACACACAGCACCTGTAACACCACAGGGTGCATCACTGCCACATTACTGCTGTGGACGGTTGATAGTTAAAGTGCCATTTGTCCATCGCACCATGTAGGACTGTGATAGCACGTGCAGCCTTGCTAGGCAGGGCTGCATGGTATGTCACATACATGGCACTGGGATGTGACCCACCTGGGGGGTACTGATATTGGCAGGGTGGCTGTCCATTCCATATGTCATTGCTATGTGTATATGGACATTACACATGTCTATCATCATGGTGTGGACACTGGCCTTCTGCAAGGTAGGCTGCATGCTGCTTGGTGGGGGTGTGTCTGGTGCATGCAGGTATCGCACATCCATGCATACACATTAACCCTGACAGGTGCTATGTGCTGCGATATTGTTCAACACAGTGCTGTATGTGCCCACACACTGCTATCCCGTGCAAATGGATGGTTACCTGGCCTGACATGGGTACCACATATGTCTACATCCAGTGCCTGCTGCCACCCCCATGTCAGCTGGTGCACGCTGGCGCCATCCCTCCCACGGGGAGCGTGGTGTTGGGCACAGCATAGGTATCCATGTATGGGGACAGGGATGTTCACATATCAGGGGCACTGATGGTATCGATCGGACCATACACGTATGACGCACACCTCACACATACAGCCCATTCAGTATGTTGTTCGCAACACTGACACAGCTATACTGCTAGGCCGGGGACATTCCCAGACGTACATACACAGATGCGTGCACATCTGTCTGTGGCATGGGCTAAAATATTGGTGTGGTTCGGCACATAACGTGTTTGAGTGTGGCTGGCGCAGACCTACTGTGCACATGTCTACACAGTAAGCCTGTTCTACAGTAGCCAGCGGTGATGTGCTGTGCACATATCAAATCTGCACATTGTGTTGGTGTCTGTCTGTCCACGGGCCAGTGGTGGGACACACAGGGGTATTGGTGAACATATATGCATGCCACCCTGTACTACTGTACTGCTAGCTTCTCGGGTGCTAATGTGTCATAGACATGCACACCTTACCCGAACAGGTGGTAGTGGGTTGCCACCCGTACCCATCTCCTCTTGTGGGTTGCTATCATCCAACACCCTCTTTGTATTGTATGTTCAGGCTATGCACCTGTGTGGGGCATGTGGGCATGCAATGCAGTACTGCGTACCTTTGCACCCATTGCAGAACATGTCACACAGGTACACTGGCAGCCATACACTTCACAGCTTGATGACGGCACAACACGTGTTGTACACACGTAACACATATCCTGTGGGACATGGTCATATGTACAGGCATGTCCAACAGTCACATACCACTGCTACCCCTACATGACGGATATGCAGGACATGTGGCGGTACAGCAACTGTCACATGTACACGTGCAATGCCCCCCTACCTACATGACATGGTACTGCCTGTGGGGCATATGCGTCTGCATCCATGCTATGGCCATAGATGACAGTTGTACATCGATATGTGCAACATACCTCATTTGGTGTTCTCATGGGTGCATGTTCAACATGGCTCCGCATTGTTTGTGTCTGACACACAGTCATTGTTGTACATGGTTTACATGCCAGCCATGGCGTACTGTGTGTGATTCCAGGTACTTCATTGGGATACCAGCATTGTACATTATCACGGCGTATTCCAGCCATCACATCGCCGTCCTAGCTGACACTGTTATCCAGCCAGTAGGTGGTGTTCCGCCATCTGCACATTCGTCACACAGTACGAGGGCGGCTGACACCCATTCTGGGGACAGGGTTCTGACCGCTGTGGATGTGTGTGATGCTGTCGACGACCATGACTGCGCCTGATGGTCACATCTGGATGGGTAACATTCACAACACACACCTACCTTCATGTAGCAACACATCATCCACAACAATGGACATTCCTGCCAGAACAATGTGTGCAGTATGTCTGTATAACCACTGCAGGCACCACTGGTGGCCCCCAGCATGGCAGCCAACAGCACCAGTGTATATCCCGTGTAACCATGGGTTACACCATTCACAACACACCTGTCTCAGATGACCCTGTTGTGGATCACAGTGCAGTTCCACACATCACGTTACACTATACATCATGCACGGATATGTTGCGGACGTGTGAACGGCTGTGCAACTCAACATATGCACACATGACATCACCTGGTACGTCTGTCTTCCCACACGTTATTGTGACCACCCTGTGATGGCATTGTACAGGCTACGTGGACTGGGACATGTGATGGCTCACCGGTATATTCACCCTCCGGGTGTGTGTCTAGCCAAGTGTACAGTAGGCAGTGGTCTGAACACAGGGATACTGTACATTGGCCCACTCTGTCACTGCGACTGTTGACTATGCTCATACTGTACTTATACAGGCATGTGGTATCTGACCACTATAACAGTCCTGGTCGACCACACTACTGTGGCACACATGACCTGCGGACATCTGCCTGGGGTGTGGAGCCCACATGTACATCTTCACATGCTATACTGCCTCTGCGGCGGTGTCACATGTCTGTCTCCAGCAGGGCTGTAACAGGCAGGCACGGCATGCGGTAATGTGTGTCAATGCTTGCATCTTCCACTGTGCTGCACACAAGCAAGGCACACACACTAGTGCACGCCTCACATTTATCTGCAGTGCCTGGGACCTGCCTCCATGCTCTGCACAGCACACCTGCAAGTACAGATTGTACACGGATCATATCTCCCAGGCACATACCTGGACTGCAACACACACAGGTGAGGGGATCCCACATCACACAATGTTTTGCACACATACTGTATATTTGCCGAACACAATGCATCGTAGGTGCTCCATGTTCGGATACCCATGTTTGTGACCGCTAGACACATTGTAACACGCAACAGGGATTACACTGTACACCACAGGTTACATGCTGGCTGTGTTGTCATACTGTACATTGGACCTCGGACAGCTGCTACTGCCATGTGCTGACAGCAACCCACACTTCCCTAGAATGGACTCCCATGTACCCACACATGCTTGGCCATGCACTCCACCTAGCTGGGTGACACATTACACAACACATACCATACCTACACTACCCTCAGCATGCACGATGCCTCCATGTGTCTGGTGTGTTAAACCTGGGGATATCCCCCCTCTGGTAGATGAACATATATGCTTCACGGCCCTGCTAGCCACACCCTGGACACACACCCATCGCAGCATACATGGTACATGTGCTCTACAGCCGGTACTACTGACGTCTGCTGACGGGTTTGTTAATGGCATGGCACCCCGGCAGATGGACAGTGTACATGACTATGCTGACACATATCACAGTGCACTTCCGTAACATGTACGCAATGGTAGGGACCATGCTATTCCACACAGAGACATGGCGGTACTGGCCTTTTCACAGACGCCACGGTGGTGGTCATGTTCCATGCACATCTGCTGTATGGGCACATGTGCAGGCTGTTGCACGGTGGGTATATTCACATGTGTGGGGTGCATCACTTGACAGCCATGGTGGGTCCTCGTGGTCCATCACATGCTCCAAGGCTAGCTACCTACACATGACTGCCGCACATTGCAGTGTGGGCCCTCAGGCAGTGTGGTGGTATGTCTGTGTTGTTTGGCTACATCCACATTCGATGTCACGTACAACAGTCACCCAGGCATTGCTGACTGAGATAATGTTGGCAACATGCCAGGCAATGGTGTACCTACCAACAATACACACTCTCACTCACTACAGGGTTGCAATCCATACATGGACATCGTAGTGTCCCTGTGGACACATACATAGTACTGCCATGCAAACGTTATGTCCTAAGACACTGTCCCAATGTCACCTTCCGATCTCCCTAGCTGTTATGTCCCGCCAACCTGTTTGGTATGTGTCTCCACACCAGCCCACTGAATTAACTGCTAGCCTGTTGTCGGACATTGTGTACCTTGACCGTCACACTGCCGCATCTATCGCGCTACACATGGGTGGTACTGCATTGCACGTGTGGGACTGCATTCATACACCCATGACTGGACCATTCAGTATGGCACTGGGGCACGTCCTCACAAACGTGCTTCACACACTCATTGATGACCTCCATGCCTTTATTGGCACCCTTGTTGGGCTTCTGTGTGCCACAGCACGCCACATACACATACTGGCCACCTGTCATACCATTGCATGGGTGGTTGGTGTGGTACAGAGGGCAACAGATCAGACATTGTCCACACACTGCCCTTCCGCACCATTCCACATTCTGGTATTGGCAATGTACACATCCACCGTCACATCATACCCTGTGTCTCAGGATGTTAGGCTATATGACTCCTGGACAGGACACACAGTGGTGCAAGCATATCTTGCTACCTACTACATGTCAGGTACATGTGGCATTACACAGTCCTCAGTCATGGGGCCCCTCATGTTCACTATTTGCTTACATACACAACATGCTGTCACAGAGTACTGTCCATGTCTAGATATCCCACATCTACATACCTGGCACCATTGTAGCTCCACCAGCTCATACTGATAACCGTACGGGTGTCGGTGTGGCAGATACATCATGTGGGTGTCATTGCTTCAGGATGCATCACACATGGTGCATGCGCATCACCTTTGCATAGCAACAGTCATCCACTGAGTATCACATGGATACTGTCCCCATACATGCATATCACATTGTACATGGTTGCTGTACACACACATGCCCCACATGGTGCTGTGGTTGCCGTATTCCACTGTGGCATGGGTACACATCTGCAGGGCCACACATATCTGTACTGTGTGTTGCTGGTACATAGGTAGCCATTGTACCTGTGGCATACACACATCTACACATGGGCAGGGTTACAATAACACATTCGTGGTGTACCTTCCACAACGGCTACGACTTTACATGGCACGGCATTATCATGCCATGATGTGTACCAGGCTCAGACAGTTTACATATGCGGCTGACAGATGGGTAAGACATCTGTACACATCTGCATACCACATACACAGGGGTGTCATCTACTCTGACATGGACCATGTCCTCCGCATTACTGATGCATGTAGTACTCATACATAGCAATTGCAATGGGCAGGGTGAATGGAGCACTCATGCATATGTGCACACATGCCACATTGCATGGCTTGGGCTTCTGTGTTACTTCCGCAGACACAACACACACCATGCTGTGGAACATAGGTCCTGTGCACATCCCACAGGGACACACTGTGGCACTGTTCATGTGATAGCTCCCTTGCTGTTTGAGTGACACGTAGTCATGGTACCACCACAGCAGCAGTACTGTGTAGACATGCAGTTGACACCCACCTCTGCTGTTCAGTGGACACTACCATGGAGAGGTGACACTACTGTGTACACTGCACATGTGTTTACACATGGACCTGCCGGACTTCATTGTTGCACACATTGCACTTGCTACAGATAGTTTTGGCCATGGTTACTTGGTGTTCCTTCCATTTCGGATGGCTATTATGCTACTACTCTGTCCCATATGTACAGGCCATACGTATCCTGTTATTGTACATACCAATAGGCCATAACTCCATTATGCATGATATGCCTGTGATACTGTGTATGATGTCTGTCATATCCACCATGACAGCTTTACATTACACATAGTTGACATAGTATCCCCTACTGCGAGGCATACGTGCACTTCGTGCGCACATTACGTATGACAACGACGGTATATGCCCATACACATGTGTGCTGTGACAGTATACATACATGTCCTATCCCCTGCTGTGGCACTTCCTTGTTGGACATCCACTGCCAGCATCGGCGTGGGGTGTGGCATTGTTCTGTGTTATGCCCCCCTGTGGCAGCCCTTGTGTTATCCCGGCTGTGTACATGATGTCCCACTGCTGTGCACACGGTGTCCACAGTCGTTGGTATGCTCAGCGGGATAGCACTACATAACCACCTTTCACCACTCTCTGCATTATGGACAAGTATCCTTACTTACAAACACCGTTCACATACAGTGCAGCTTCGTCATACACATCATGCGTTACACACCAGTACATATCGTGGGTTCTACATACCTTTACTGTGTTTCCTTCCATTTTTCGTTGCGTGTCTCGCTATTGCGTTGTCTCACTCTATCCGTTTTTGAGTTGTAGTTCGGTATGAGCATACGGTTTGAATATCCTAGGAGTCATCCTTATATCCGTCGTCACCTGCAACATATGGGTTCATCACACCAATAGCTGTTCCTCGGTGTGTACTTGTGCGCATATCACCTGTGCATCTACTCCATTCATACATTACGCGTCGTAACTAGGGCATGGTTGCATTCCTCGCCTGGGCGTTGGTTATTTGCACTACCTTCGTGGAGATGGTCTGTATTCTGTTATGTTATGTGTAACTGCAGCCGCTATGTGTGGCGTCAGGTACATTTCGCAGTGGTGTTAGCCGTGGATTGTGTGTGTTGGGTATGGTATTATGTTCGACATGTGGGTGTCCCTGTCCTGGCGGCGTCTGTTGATGGCATTTTGCATTCGGATGTGTAACATAGCTGTTGTATTCCTTTAAACAACGGATGCAGGTATGCATCCGCTGCTGATAGTGTTTCCCACGCGAGATGTTGCGGTTATGCAGCTGTCATTGACTGCCTGTATGTTTGTGCTGCTATTACGGCTTGTATCCCTTTGATATGTGCGATGGGGAATATTGGAGGTTGTGGGTGACGGATATGGGTTGTGGGCCTTGCATTTCTACATACACGGTATGCTTGTGTGTGTGCTCCATCCCTGCCTGGGGAGTTGGCAGTTACCTGTCTGTTGTTCTGGGAGTGTAGGTTGTGTTGATGTCGTGTGGTGTCGGTATCGCCTGCGTGTGTGCTTCCTGCATGTATTCCTCCGACACATCGGTAGTATATCTGCGGTTGTTCGTACGTGACGACTATCCCTTGGCATTTTGTCCTGGATATTTACAGTCATTGTGGTCCTGTACTTGGGACGGCCTGTATGCTAGTGGTTGCCACCTATTCGGGTGGCGATTGCTTGTTTGACACTTATAGAACACACAGCGGTGTTTACGGGCCAATACGTAGCCACGATCAGTACCGGGGTAGCACATACGTATTTCCGCGGTACATAACTATTGCTGTGTAACGTTGCCGACTTATCGTTTTGCAATTAACATATCGGTGTCATACATACGGTCATGATTTGTACATACGTCCTTTGCACTTCATGTTGGCTATATTCCTGTGGTACATTCTGGGACATTTTCACTTTGCATCGTTATACATCGCCACACGCCTAGCCAGGGAGGGGCTCTCAGTACTACGTTGGGAGTACTGCTGTACATACACCTGTGGTTCCTATACTGTATGCCTACACATGTTGTTCCACTCCGCCTGTCACATGGCACCAACATACACATTTTACAGTGGCACACACATTACACTCGCACAGCGAAACACACGACACCCTCACCGCACACATACACATACTGCGGCAGTCACAGGGACGGTTGCACACAGTACCTGCGTGGCCCGCATCACCGGCGGCGGTGTCTACCTCCACCCTCATATCCTCATAGTATTACCCGCACATGTACTGTTACTGTACTGTGGCCTGGCGATCATCCCGACTCGCGATTATGCATTTCGGTAGGTTGACCTTTCCATGGGTGGCGGTTTCCTGTTTTGTCAACCCTCCCGGATACTCAGGTTGTCGTTCACTATGTTTACTATGTACAGATATCGCGTGTTACTTCTCTGTCACCTTGCATCCCTCTGATTCCCTGTCTTACCTGTTGTACTTTATATATGTATATGTGTACATATATTTCTGTGTGTGTAATTATATCTATCTCCATATCTGTATATGCTATGTACATGTCTATATGTATACACCTTGCGGCGAACATGGCAGCATACAGCAACGCCGTCTGCTGTAGGTCCCGAGTACGGTTAAGGTGTTGGCGTTACATGCTCCGCTGGCTGTTGGGTGTGCAGTGTTTGGGTGCTGCCTATGTTGGAGTCACACATGGGACCACCCATACGGTACACTTTACGGGTGGCCATGTTTGTGTGCCGTCCATTTCACTGTGTGTGCAGGTAGGGAGGTGTCAGTCCATGGGGCCTACGCTGTCAGAGTATGTGCTATACGTTCCCTCTTTGCCAGGGCATAGGCATATTGGGTACGCCTCCGTCTGCCTACTGGGGCTGGCACAGTGTGTTCATGGCCCTGAACCCCCTGTGCCTGTGCTGGTCTTGGCAGTTGTGGTGGGCTTTGTGGCCCTTCACCATTATGTCCCTGCAGCAGCTGCTTCCGCAGGATCATATTATGTAGCATGGCACATACTATGAATATGTGGGCACATGTGCCTGGAGAGTACTGCAGGGCTCCACCGGATGTATCCAAGCACCGGAACCGTGATTTCAACATCCCAAACACACGCTCTATGATTATTCTGGTTTGTGCGTGTGCCTCATTATGGCGTTCTTGCATGTGTGTGTGTGCATTTCTGATGGGAGTCATCATCCACGGCTCCAGTGCATAGCCAGCATCCCCCACAAGGTGGCCTTGTGTGATGTCCCCCCTGGCGAATACCTGATACAGCTGTGAGGCATGCCAGATATGGGAGTCGTGGTAGCTTCCAGGGCTGCCAGCACACACATCCATGATAATGCCCTGCGCATTGCACACGACCTGGCAATTGATGGAGGGAAATCCCTTGCGGTTTATGTAGCATCTACCCTGCTCCACAGGTGGTGACTTGATTTGTATGTGCGTACAGTCTATCGCACCCAGTACCTCCGGGTATTGTGCCACACGGTGGAAGTGGCGCATATTGCTAGCCAACTCCTCCTGAGATCTGGGGAAGTATATATGCTCATTGGCATGTCGTAACATGGCATCCAGAAACTGGTGTAGTACCCTGGATGCTGATGCCTGTGAAATGCCCATTATATCCCCGGTTGGCCTTTGAAAGGTACCTGTAGCCAGTATTCGCAAGCTTACACATACCTTTGTATCCACTGGGATGGGCTCCCCTCTGTTGTTTCTTGTTCTCAGGCGTGGCCAGCACAGCTCCGCTATTTGCTGTAACGTGTCCCTGTCCACCCTGTAACGCTCTACTATCTCCAGGTCTTGTAGCCCCTGGTAGGTTACCCTTGGTCTGAACACTCTCCTTCTCCTCTGAGGCCGACGGTAGTTGTCGGCACACTCCTCCGCAACTCCGTCTGTCTCTAACACATGCTGATGTATCACGGCCACGGCGGCACCCAACATATACATTTTAAAAGTTCCCCGTGTGTTTACACCTAGAGTGCGGCGTTTGGGGATACACGGCTGTGTGTTGTGTGCATTCACACTTTATACTGTTGTGCTGTACACCCGGTGATGTCATAGGGTGTGTCTGTGCGGCCGTATCTGTGGATTATCTTCCGTGTTTTACCGTTGGCACTGCAACGCTGTTGCCTTTGGTGTTGCATTACACTTGTCTGCATTGGTTTAGCTTTCGACCTTACCTTACTGTTTCTGCACGTTGCGCCTACTATTTCCTGGCTTGCATCCTGCAGAGCACTGTCATGTGTAGTTTCTGGGACATGGCATATCGTGCGTTTTGTCTGCCGCCGCCATTATGCTACCTCTCTACTTGGCTGTGCTGTGTCGGTTCTTCACTCTTTGCATTCTGCTACCTCCCCTACTTTCTTTACATTCATATGCCTCCGCTATCCCGTTTTGTGGGTTTCTGCATGCAGAGTTGTCAGCTGCCGCCAATTGGCCTTCGTGGGTTGATTGGTGTTGATTGCTCATTACTACTCCAATTACACTGCTTCCGCATTTCCTCATATTCTCTACATCACCTTCCTGTATCCGTTGTTGTTGACGGGGCGGGCGTCACATGACTGGGTTAGAGGAACATAGTCATCCTCGTGCACATGCATCTCTGCGCGCATTGTGTGCTCTCAGCTCAACTATTTCCCCACACGCCGGTCCTGCTGCTGTGATGTGCAATGTACAGCCCATGTTTGCTGGGCTCCAATGTGCTTCCTCCTACAGTGGCACACCCCTCTGTGGTTGACATGTATTCCCTCTGAGCCACTCCTCGGTGTATTACCCCTGCGCCGTATGTGACTTTCCATGCATACCATGGTGTATTGTGGCTGTGAAGCTGATGTGTATTACACTGCTCTTTTATGACATTGTCATATTATTTCAATGTTTAGCACCTTCCGCGGACATGTCCTGGGGTTCTGCTGTGGTTTCTGCGGACATACCATTTATGTCATTACTTACATTTTGTGCATGTTTTCTTTTGACATTCTCGGTGTCTTTCGCCATTGGCATGTAGCAACAGTGTGATACCTGACGTTGACAGCCTTCCGTTACTCCTATGTCATGTTTGGGTATATGTAAACCGTTTTTTTTGGTTTACATTGCCGCGTTGCCTTATGCTACGCCTGCGCCACCGTGGATCGCTATATGCCTTCATTTGCATGGTGCAACACCGCACATGGGGTGTTTAACATACCTACGCCCGGGCGCGAACTCAGGCGCCGCGGTAGTGCACGTGGAATTGGATCGTACCTGAATCGCTCGGCGGCCATATCTGGCATTGTAGCGCCTACGCTATGCGTGCGCCTGGCGCAAGGTTCATGAATCCCGGGGATTGTTTTAGGGAACTATTGTTTCTAAGAGAGAAAGGAGTTCTCCCAATATTGTCCATTAGACCTGGTATATCATATAGTATGTTCCAATGTTTCTTAATAATGGAAACATTCATTCACATCACTGGAACATTGAAAAGTGACCCTAAACTTGTCAGCAGTATGCACAAGTTCGCGGCTACTGTCACTTTGTGGGGGCTCTACTAAAATAAGGCATACATCTGTTATTCCTTTGTGCCCAAGCCTCCTCAATAGCCCTGTTAATCTCTTCCTTAGAGTAGCTCCTATCCAAGAAATCCTTCTTAAGGGTGCTTAGTGCTGCTTGTGCTTCTATATCATCATTATGCAATCTGAGTGCCCTATACACTTGTCCTTTCACAACGTTCCTAGGACTATGCCTAGGATGCATGCTGGTTTTATGCAGCAAGGCATTCTTCCTTGTAGGTTTTCTGTAGATACTACTAGTTAGCACATTAAGATCGGACTTCTTAACCAACACATTCAAAAGAACTAATTTCAGTTGTGGAACATTGGTACGTGAATTTTAAAAAACTAGTGGTGGTATGCATATACCTCACGAAAGTTCATGGCTATCAGCATTCCACAAAAGAAAGATATCGCCCACGAAACGGACATACCAAAGGATGCGAATCAAAAAACGCACTGGACTCTGACAATAGTGAACACTGTTCCCAACAAACCAGGGCTAGATTGGCGTAGCTATTAGCACATGCAGTGCCCATAGCCACGCCAATCCTCTGGAGGAAAAACTCATTATTAAATAGGAAAACATTATTTTCCAATATAATCTCAAGCAAACTACAAATGAGTTCAATTTTATCATTATCAAAAAGCACCTATTTAAGTTAAGAAACTCCCTAATTTTCTCAATGCCCCATTCATTGGGTATAGATGTAAATATCCATGGTAACAAACATGTAATCACCCTGTATAGTCATTACCCTGTTGTGTAACCTCTCCAAAAAAGTCTTAGTGTCCTTTAAACTAGTGTGGCAATCACCAAGCAATGCATGTAAAGTACCTTCCACAAAAATGGACAGTGGTTCAGTACACCACCCTGCACCTGATACTATTGGTCTCAGTAGTGGTAAAGTGCTATGTTTATGTATTTTAGGTAGACCATATAGTCTTAGAACTGTCGGGTGATGGGTGGTAAAGTACTTGAATAAATCTTAATCGATCTTACCTGTCATCAATAGGTCGAATACCAAGAAAGATACTTTTCCCATAATGCCATTAACAACTATTTTAGAAATACATTGGTAAGTATTTACATCCTCTAGTAAAAAACTCTCATTTGTTTCAAATAAAGGTCTTTGTCAAGTAGGACGATGCCCCCACCTTTATCTGCTTGTTTGATCGCTACAGAATGCATATTCATCAATTCATGCAATGTCCTGTATTCACTTGATGGCAGATTATGAAAACTATTCTTAGTAACTTAAACAAAAATCTAAAATCACGTTCACATACATTAATAAAAGTCTGTATTGCAGGATGCCTAGTAGCCTCAAATCCTTTAACATTGTAACATGGTGGCCCTTTTAGCAGGAACAAAGGATAGTCCTTTGTTTAAAAGTTCAGTTTGTTCTGCAGTTAATGGCAAAGACGAAATGTTAAAAATCAAACCTTTATTTAAAGACGTCTTCGTTTCATGTACTGAGGGTTCCGTTCCACACTCAACTGTCTCTGTACTTTGCCCTGTCTCGTCAGGCTCCTTGAACGAATCTTGATAGGGAGTGGATTGTCTAATGTAAAACTCATTGTCATATTGTTGCCTAAACCACCATTCTCCCTATCAAGATTAGTTCAAGGAGCCGTACCGTACTATTATGCAGTAGTGAAAAAAAGTTTCTCTCACAGAAAGACAAAAGATTGTCCAGAATTTGATAGAGAGTGGTTATAAGGAAAAGGAGATATATGCAAGCACTGGAGATCTAGATATTTTATGCAGGAATAAGGGGAAATTAGAAGTTATGTACCTACCATAACGTTCCATGTTAGTTGTCTTCTCTCGCTTTCTTTCTTGCTGGATGGGTTCGGAGCCGATCCTCGGCTCCGACTCGGCACTTGCTTAGCTTGAGAACTCCTTTTACCAGCTCGAGGCAACCCTATATCCCATGATGCAAGGCGAGACTACCTCAGATCTCGTTTGGTAGCTAAATAACCCTGCCAATAATACTAATCTGAAAGGAATAGCAAAACTAGCCTAGAAGAACTAGGCAAAACGTTCTTAAGATAGACTCTCTAAAGAATTAAGGAGAGTGAATCTGATAAAGAGAAACTCTTCAAGATCTGTCCAGGCCAGGGGGAAGGAGGGAGGCAAGAAGAAGGAGAGAAGACAACTAACATGGAATGTTATGGTAGGTACATAACTTCTAAATGTTAAGTTGTCAATCTCGCCTTCATTCTTGCTGGATGGGACCGCGCCCCTAGCACCTGTATCCCGGGTGGCTCAATGGAACAGACTCTTGAGTACTGTGGAACCAAAACTAGCTCTGTTCCTGGAGGCCAAATCTAATTTGTAATGAGAGACAAAGGTATGAGGAGTGGCCCAAGTAGCTGCTGCACAAATGGTATCAATGGGTAGCCTATCCTGAAAGGCTGTAGAAGTGGATAGGCTCCTGGTTGAGTGTGCCTTCGGTTTTGAGGGTAGTTGCTTGCCTCTGAGCGAATACACATAAGAGATGGCGGAAGACAACCATCTGGATAAGGTCACTTTTGATACTGGGAGACCTTTCCTGTTTTCTGCATAGGAGACAAATAACTGATCTGATTTCCTGAATTGTTTAGTTCTATGCAAATAATATCTGAGCTGACGATGGACATCCAAAAAATGTAGTTTTTGTTCAGCTCTGTCAGAATAATTTGGGGAAAAAACTGGTAGATCGATGGATTGATTAATATTAGTTTGAGAAACAACTTTGGGCAGAAAAGATAGATTTGTTCTCAAGGATACCCTGTCCTTGTGAAAAACCAAGTAAGGGGAACGGATGCACAGAGCTTGAATTTCGGATACCCTCCTAGCTGAAGTGACAGCCAGTAAGAATATTGTTTTCCAGGTCAGTAACTTTAAGGAGCATGAAGCAGACTGTTCGAAAGGAGGTAAAATCAAGGATGCTAACATCAAATTAAGATCCCATTGTGGAGGAGGATGTTTTATAGGAGGCTTTAGAAGAAAAACTCCTCTCAGAAAGGCTTTGCATAGTCTATGCGACATGATGTTATGATCTTGCAAGCCAACATGATATTTGGAAATCACCGCCAGTTGAACTTTAACTGTTGATGAAGAAGATCCTGACTGAAAAACTTCAGCCAGAAAATCTAAAACAGAATGCACAGGTGCAGTAAAAGGATCAATGTGCCTGGAGTTTGCCCATAGGGAAAAACGTCGCCACTTGCTAGCATAAACCGTTCTGGTGGACGACTTCAAGGAAGCTATTAAGATATCTCTGACAGGATCAGAGATCATAGGAAGCCTGGCTAGGGAAGGAAGTGGAGCAACCAAGCAGTGAGGTTGAGAGAACGAATGGCCCGGTGCTGTTGACCCGATTGGTGGATCAGCAGATCCGGAACTGGGTCCAGATGCCAAGGCTGCACCAGGAGGTGATGATGTAGGGTCGGAAACCAAATTTGTCGAGGCCAGTAAGGGGCAATGAGAATCAACTTGGCTCTCAAAAACGGTAGCTTTCTGAATGACCTGTGGAATTAAGGGGAAAGGAGGAAAGGCGTACAGAAGTCCCCGGGGCCAATCCTGGGTTAGAGAGTCTCTCAGGGGTTGGCCTGGTAGGGGAAAAAGGGTGAAGAAGTCCGGGCATTTGTTGTTTTGAGGTGTAGCAAAAAGGTCGCAACAAGGGGTGCCCCACTTCCGAAAGATCTCGTCCACTACCAATTGATTGAGAGACCACTCGTGAGGCATGAGAATGGCTCTGCTCAGTCTGTCCGCTAAGAGGTTGGACCTGCCGGGGATGTGCGTTGCTATCAGAAACCGATGAGAGGAGATTGCCCATTGCCAAAGTCTGAGAGCTTCTCGACACAAAGGATAGGACCTGGTCCCGCCCTGCTTGTTGATGTACCAGACCACAGACATATTGTCCGTTTGAACTGCAATAGTCCCCGCGGGAAGAAAGTCGTTGAGGGCTTGCAACGTTAAAAGCACCGCTCTCATCTCCAGGACATTTATATGCAGATGGTATTCTATGGGTTGCCAAGTCCCGTGGACCATCCTGCCCTGATAATGCCCCCCCCACCCGATCAGAGAGGCATCCGTAGTGACTGTGGCAACCGGAGGAGGGGGGAACAAATGGTCGGCCCTGATGAAGTAGAGGGGAAGATATCCACCAGGTTAGATGAGTCTTGCACGATTGTGTAACCAAGATTTCGTGCCTCATGGGAAGGTTCTGGAACGACCACTGAGTGAATAACATCCACTGCAGAAGACGCATGTGGAAGCGAGCTAATGGTAGAAGAACAATGGCCGCAGCCATAAGACCTAGAACCTTCAGAACCAATCTGGCTTTGACTCTGCTGCTCCGCAATAAGATCCGAACGTATTTTTGGATGTCCAGAATTCTCTGATCTGTTAGTCTGGCTAACATACTGACGGTGTTTAATTCTGCACCTATAAAAGGTGATAGATTGGCAAGGCAGCAGAGAAGATTTTTCGAAATTCACCGATATTCCCAACTTTTTGCAAAGCTGCAGAGTGTAGCTTCTGCTCTGAAGAAGCTGATGCTTGGTGGTGGCGGAGAGGAGCCAGTCGTCTAAATAAGGAAACACCTGGAATTCTTGACGTCTCAGATGAGCTGTAACCACTGCCATGCATTTGGTAAACAATCTGGGGGGCTGTAGTGCGGCCAAAGGGCAGGGCTCTGAATTGATAATGACTGGTCCCCAGCCGAAAGCGGAGAAACCTCCTGGAGCGTCTGTGTATCTTTATGCGATAGTACGCGTCCTGAAGGTCTATCGAGCACATCCAGTTGTCCTTGCCCAGAAAGGGCAGAATGGACTGAAGCGTGACCATCCGGAATCTTGCCTTCTTGACAAATCTGTTTAGATTGCTCAGGTCTAAAATAGGTCTCCAATCTCCCGTCCTTTTGGGGACCAAAAAGAATCTTGAGTAGACGCCGGATCCTACTTGGTCTGCTGGAACAGTCTGGACGGCTCTTTTTTCTAGGAGCTTTGAAACCTCCTGTTTTGCCAAATCCCTCTGACCGGGTGAGATGTCTGGAAGGGATTGATGAGGTACGGGATACCTTTCGAAGGGGATTTTGTAACCCTCGGATATGATCGACTGTACCCACACGTCTTGAGAGAAGGAACGCCAGGCTACTGGGTACAGCGATATCCTTCCCCCGACTGCCTCCAAGGGTGGACAGTCGGGCAACACCTCAGGGATGCTGAAAGGGCTTATCAGGAAGAGGCTCCCTGTTGCCCTGATTCTGGGGACCCCCCTGCCTCTAGGGCGGCGTCTATTATTGTTACCCCCTCTGCCTCTGGGGGTAAACTTGCCACGTGTGTCCGGCGCTGCTCCTTGGGCTTTACGGAACCACATCTTTCCTCCTTTCTGACCCTTGGGATAGGGTCTAGAAGGGGTGGAAAAATGGACTCCTACGGCAGAAAGAGTTTTGCCGTCTTGCTCACACCTGGTCAAGGTTTCCTTCACCTGAGGTCTGAACAAAGCCGAACCGTCAAAGGGGGTATTGGTGAAGGACGCCTTAAAGGGTCCTTGAAATTACAAAGCCGCATCCAGGCCTGACGTCTAAGAGCCACTCCTGTGCCTGCGGCTCTGCTCGCTCCATCGGCTGCATAGGATATGAGCCGCATGGAGGAGTTGGTTAAAGAATTTAGGATTGCTAGCTGTGAGGCAATCTTGTCCTGAGCCCCAGCAGCTGAAGGATCCTGAACCACTTCACCTAGTTCCTTGAGAATATCTCTTTGAAGTCTGGTGAAATGACAAAGGTAGTTCAGCGAACGCATAGCAAAGGTGGCTGAAGAAAACATCCGCTTGCCATACCTATCCATGGTCCTAAAATCTTTGTTAGGAGGATGGACAGGCACGGAAGGATCCGCAAGTTCCTTCTTGGTGGCCGCCGCCACCACCATAGCATCCACAGAGACGCCCTTAGAAAGAAACTGCTTGTCTGAAGGGGCCGTAATAAATTTGGATGGCCTCCTGGGGACAGGTTCCACAGAATCTGGGGCTGCCCACGCCTTCCGAGCCACTACCTGCATGAGTGGGTCGAAAGGCGGAGACACCCAGGAGGTGGAGGGTCGGGATCCAAAAGCCTCCAGGTATACCGACTCATCCTCGGAGGGATCAATGGAAGGCCAGTTCCCCCTCTGTTTGAGGAGTTCAAGGATGTCTGAAAAGGAGACATCCTCGGAGGGGGACCGAGGGGAACCCTCCGACTCATCTAAGTCGGTATCAGATGTTGTAGACTCAGGGGCGTCTGTGTGTTTCCTCTTACCGTCCTCTTCCGAGGGGGTTCCCCTGCAGGATCAGGAGAAACCTCGGAAGAGGAAGTTATTCCCAATGGGGAAACCTGGGGCGATGGATCCCTGGGCCTGAGAGCAAGAGGCTGGCAAGAGACATCAACAGGCACCGAAGAGGGAGGAGCTAAAGGGATGGACCGTTGACCTGGCTCAGGTGCCAGGACACTCCTCATCACCTCAAAGGCTGCCCTCCCAGGGAGACCAGAATACTCCCGTTCCGAAGCAACAGGAATTCCCAGCTCCACTGAGACAGAAGGCTCCGAGGCCGATGTCGGTGCCGAGCTGCAAAGCGAAGCCCGAGAGGAGGCGGGGTCGGACAAGGGTCCGATGCCACTAGCCCCCTCGGAGCCGACAAGGGAAACTCGACGACCGGATCCCTCCAAGGAAGGTCTCATGGAGGAGATCGGAGCTGAAGACGACGGAGCCGAAAGGGTATGTATCGGCTCCGGCGCCGACACGGTCACTGTCCCGAGAAGCTCCGGCTCCGAACTCTGGAGGAGAGTCGGAGGAGGAAGTTCAAGGGGAAGAGCAATAGCCGAAGTCTGCTGAGACGGGCTATGGAGCATTTGGGCTAGTGCCTGTGACTTCAACAGCCTGCTTACCACACTCTCTAAATCGTGGTCAGACAGCCTGGAAGATTTTCGAAGATCGGCTCCGATGACTCCGTTCCGACAAAAAAGAGGAGACCTCGGAGCAGAGTGAATAGACTCCAAAGAAGGGGACCGAGATCTCTTCTTGGACGAAGCCATCGGAGCTGACGTCCTCTGGGGTCCAGATGGAGCCGAAGACTTTTCGGCTCCGATACTGGATAACACGTCGGCACCAGCCGGAGCCAACAAGGCAACTGTAGACAGAGTGTCGGAGCCGGTAGGAACTGACACAACTACATCAGAAGAAGAAAGATCGGCTCCAGTCGGAGCCACCAGGGAAGGCTTAACCACTGTAGCCTGAACCTTAGGTGGCTTAGGTTTACCCGACCCAGTCTTAGTGGGTGAACCTTCTGGCTTTAATAAGCCACGGAGGATTAACTTGTTCCTCCTCTTCTGCAGGACTCTCTGGCTAAAAGAATGACATATGGCACAGGAGTCCTGCAGGTGTAAAGGCCCCAGGCAGTAAACACAAGAAGTGTAACCGTCTGTCAGAGACATCTTCTGACAGCACGAGTCACACTTCTTGAAGCCTGAGACCTTTCCTTCCCTAGACATAGTCTAAGAAAAAAAAATACACACACACAAAACAGTCACACTATTAATCCCAAAAACACACGCACAGATAGGGATTAAGAACAGGGAGGCCTAGGCCTAACTGAAAATTTTTTAAACTTTACAATTTTAACTTTAAAATTTAAGGGGAAAAAGGGTGGGCTGAAGAAAAACTACACACTATCTAAGACTTAAAAAGAAAGGGAGAGTAAAACAGTAGACTAAACTGTTTGAAAATTCAAACTCACCTGAGCTGGCAAAAAAGAGACCTCTTCGCAAAGCGGCAAACGAGATCTGGGGTAGTCTCACCTTGCATCATGGGATATAGGGTTGCCTCGAGCTGGTAAAAGGAGTTCTCAAGCTAAGCAAGTGCCGAGTCGGAGCCGAGGATCGGCTCCAAACCCATCCAGCAAGAATGAAGGCGAGATTGACAACTTAACATCCATGGTTCTCTGTTGGGTATGCTAACAATCAAAAAGGGGGAGGCTTTCAGCCCCTCATGTCAGAGTCCCACACAGATTTAATAGTGACAGCAGATATATTTGTAACATTATTTGTTTTAATTGGAAAATGCTTTTGGTGGATGAACAGATAGGGAATATAGTTGGCTCTGTACCTTGCTTCACCTATAAGAGGAACAGCAATTTAAAAGACCTATTATGTTAAGACGAACTAATACACGTGGTTTTATATTTCCATCAGAAAAGAAAGGTACATACCCTTATAAAAGATGCAAATAGTTTCCTTTTATAAACACTTTTCACATCCAAGTACACATAAAGTTTAATTTTATAAAGAATATCCTACATGCACTACTAGAAATGTGTGACATATATTGCTAAGTGTAACCATTGCACTTGTTTCTACGTAGGTAAAACGAACCAGGTGTTTAAACAACAAATTTTACATCATCAATATGCTACACCTAACAATTCAGAACACAATGCTTTGTTTCAACATGTAGCACTTTACTCTGATCATAGCTTTTCCTTTATGGCTATAGATACCATCACCAACAACATTAGGGGTTGAGATTTGCAAAATGCCACTGAGGTAAGGGAAACATATTGGATAGCAGAACTGCGTGTGCATGTTCTGCCAGGTTTAAATGCTTTTATTCCTTTAAAACATGTGCTGAAAGCTCGAAGAGTGCGATAACACATTTATGAAGTTTTATACAATTTGTGTGTGTTATGGTTATGTCCTTTATATGCTTTTATATTTTATATATATTTTAGTATGCGTTTTCACATGAGTATTTTTATTTGTTTTGAGAATGGGTTATGATGCATCAGGAAATTACATCTGCTGTTTTGTGATTCACCAGGAAATTACATGGACCATTAGAGTTCTGCTGATTGTATATACTACTTTTAAAATACCATAAGCCAGTTATATGCATGTGAGGTAATGCTAGGATCTGATGAAGGAAATTGTTTTCTGAAAGTGCTTATTCTGTTACAAATAAATTATTTTATGATTTTTGTCATGATGACACTGGTGCTGTTTGTTTGGATATTTTTTTACATTTTCTACAGAAGGGTCTTTTGGTTCCTGCAGTGCTGTGTTTTGCCGGTATACTTTGTCAAGAGTCTGCAACACGTTTTCCTTTCTGGAGTTGGTGGCCCTGTGTGGTGGATTACTTCTTTGTAGTTTTGTACTTTTGTTTCAGTTAGCCACTCAGTTATCCACCATGATCGCTTTGGTATTTTGTGTTTGGTGTTAAAAAAGTACAGTTGTGTACACCTACCATAAATGTAGATGTTAGAGTGTCTTCACTGTTGCAGTCATAACTGTAGGGTGTTCCTGCCGGCAGGCAGCCTGAGGTCGGCCAGAATCCCAAAGTCTGGGTCCGGCGTCGGCTGTACAAGCTAGTACCCTGACGTCAGTACGCTTTGGTACATAGCCCTCAGCCGGCGCCATCTTCTCCAGCCTTTCTTGCCCTAGATGTCAGAAGTCCCCAACAAAACAAAAATGAATCCAACAAGGAAACACAAATACACCACAAAAAAGGAAAAGGGAGAAAAAAGAGGGGATAGGAGGGAGGGAAACCCCGACTGCAACAGTGAAGACACTCGAACATCTACATTTATGGTAGGTGTACACAACTGTACTATGTTCTTAGTGTTTCACTGTTGCAGTCATAACTGTAGGGTGGAATCCCAAAGCAGTGTAAAAGGGGAGGAGGCTTTAGATAGAAGAAGGGGAGGCAAGAATACCCTGCAAAACAGCAGAGGCAAAGCCTACCCTGGTCTTAGAAAACAGAGGGAGATTGTAGTGCTTGGAAAAAGTATGCACAGAACTCCAAGTGGCAGCTTCCAAGATATCCTTGGTAGGGACTCCTCTGAGGAAAGCTGTAGAAGTGGCAGCTGCTCTAGTAGAATGACTTCTAATGGTACCTGGAAACTGTTTCCCCATGATGAGTGTAACAAAATCTGATTCCATAAGCAATCCATTTGGAAATAGTTTGTTTAGAAATAGGTTTTCCAGGAGAACTGGAAGCAAAAGAAACAAACAATTGATTAGACTTTCTGAACTCTTTAGTCTTGTCCAGGTAACTGTCTGTGCACATCTAATGAATGCAAAATCCTTTCCCCTTTATTTTGAGGATTTGGAAAGAAAGTAGGAAGGTGAATTGTCTGATTTAAAGCCACTTTCGAAATCACCTTAAGCATGAAAGTAGGATTGGTCCTCAAGGATACTCTGTCCTGATGGAAAATAAGGTATGGCTCCACAGCCATGAGAGCTTGCAACTCTGAGACCCTTCTGGCAGAGGTCAATGCTAATAAAAGAACAGTCTTCCAAGATAAAAACTTAATATCTGAAGATGCAGCAGGCTCAAAAGGAGGCAAAGTAAGTTTTTCTAAAACATAATTAAGATCCCAGGCAGGGACAGGAGGGGTCCTGGAAGGCCGCAAATTTTTAGCCCCTCTCAAGAATTGCTTTACCAAAGGATGAGAAAAAACAGGAGGATCAGAACTGAAATGAGCAGAAATAGCAGAAGCATGAATCTTAATGGAAGAAAAGGAAAGTCCTTTAGATAAAAGTTCCGAAAGGTAAAGCAAAATAGAAGAGAGATCAGGTACCAGAGGATCCGAGCCTCGGTCCTGCATCCAAATACAAAACCTCTTCCATTTAGAGGCATAGGATTTCCTAGTGCTAGGCCGTCTAGCTTCCAGAAGAACATCCAAAACTTGTTTGGGAAGACTAGAGGAAATAAAATTCCTTTGAAGAGCCAAGCTGCCAGGCAAAGGGTCTTGAGATTGGAATGTAGTAACTGACCCTGATGCTGGGACAGAAGCAAAGGGTTCAGAGGGAGAATCCAAGGAGGCCCCAAGAACAGGTGCTTTAAAGTTGGATACCAAAACTGTCGAGGCCAATTTGGAGCAATCAAGATGAGGAACTTGGGCTTGTCCTGTTTTATCTTCAGTAATACCCGAGGTAGTAGAGGAAGAGGAGGGAAGGCATATCCTGAAAGGCTTCTCCAGCTGAAGGACAGGGCATCCACTCTCCAAGCTGTTTTGTGGAAGGACCTGGTGCAAAAGCAAGGCAGCTGATGATTGAGATGGGATGCAAACAGATCTATCTGGGGACATCCCCAAACTGCAGTAATCCTGTTGAATAAGTTGGTGTCTAGCATCCATTCGTGAGGATCTGAAATGTTTCTGCTCAGGCTGTCTGCTAAGAGATTCTGTTCCCCTGGAATGAATTGAGCCTGGAGATGTAGATTCAAATTTAGAGCTGTGTCCCATAAAGCCATAGCTAGTCTGCAAAGGGGGTACGAATGAGAACCCCCCTGCTTGTTGATGTACCACATGACCGTGGTGTTGTCTGTGCGAATTAGCAGAGGCCCTGGTTGCAAAATGTTCTTGAAGGCTAGAAGGGCATTTTGAACTGCCAACATTTCCTTCAGATTGATGTGCCAGTGAAGATGGTCCTTTGTCCAGGTTCCTGCTGGCAATTGTCTAGAAAGTGTGCTCCCCAAGCATAATCCGAGGCGTCCGTGGTTAGGATTTGAGTAGGTTGAGGTAGACGAAAAGGCTTTCCTTCGTTTAAAGCGCATACCCTGGACCACCAGAGGAACTCCCTCTGAAGGCAGGGGATCAGAG
Source organism: Protopterus annectens (assembly GCF_019279795.1). Classification (NCBI taxonomy): domain Eukaryota; kingdom Metazoa; phylum Chordata; order Ceratodontiformes; family Protopteridae; genus Protopterus; species Protopterus annectens. The sequence continues at coordinate 708,200,917 of NC_056739.1, read as the reverse complement.
GAATCAGAATATCCAGATCGTGGTAATGCTGTGACCATACACTTTTCAGATACCATTGAAGCTTTCTCATATGAAGCCTTGCGTTTGGAATCAACAGAATGCAGGAAGCCATGTAGCCCAGAGCCTGCAGGAATTTCCTTGCAGTGAGCTGAGATAGAGTTGCTAAGGTGCTGAAAGTAGAAGCCAGCTGAGTTTGTTTTTCTGGAGTGAGGAAGGCCCTTTGTAACGTTGTATTTAAGAGGGCTCCCAAGAATACCATTTGTTGAGAAGGGATCAAATGTGACTTTTTTGTGTTCACTGAGAATCCCAGTAGGAGGAGAAGACGTTGAACAAAGTCCAGATGTTGAAGTAGAAGATCTTTGCTGTCTGCCTGAATAAGGCAGTCGTCCAAATAGGGGTAAATCTGGATCCCCTGAAGTCTGCAGTAAGCCACTACTGGTGCCAGGCACTTGGTAAAGACTCTGGGCGCAGTAGATACACCAAAGGGCAGTACAGAGAATTGAAAGTGCCTCAAACCTGCCTTGAACCTGAGGAATTTCCTGCGTTCCTGCCTGATGGGAATGTGTAAGTAGGCTTCCTTTAAGTCCAATGTCACCATCCAGGCGTCCTGAGAGAGCATTGGAATTAGTTGCTGCAGAGTAAGCATCTTGAATTTTGGAATTTCCAAAAAGGTGTTTAACACAGAAAGGTCCAGAATAGGTCTCCATGAGTTTTGTTTTCTTGGAACCAGAAACAGTCTTGAATAAAACCTTTTCCCATCTCCGAGAGTGGAACAGGCTCTATGGCTCTCATGGCCAGAAGAGCATCCACTTGATTTAAGGCCTCTGACCATTGATGTTTTGGCAGATCTGGCCAACCGTGAGCCCTTGGCAAAGTGTGAAAGTGGAATTTGTAACCCTTTAAAATCACGTCCAATACCCATCTGTCCTGGGTAATACGAGTCCAATTTCTGTAAAAAAGAGACAGTTTTCCTCCGAGAGGGGCATCCAGGTGAAGGGGTCCTGTAGCCCAACCGAGAGAGTCATCGAGTTTGCTTTCTTTGAGATTGGGATCTGTCTTCTCCCCTTCTAGGTGAAGAAGCAGTCCATTGTCTAGATCTGTAAGAGACCTGACCTTGACCACGACCTCTGGAGCGTCTATATCTTCCCCTTTGAGGCCTGTCAGACGTGAGAAAGGACCAATTTTTAGAGGGCCAATTCCTGGAAAATCTAGGAGGCTGAACTTGCAAGAAATCTTTTACAGTCTGCATAGACTTTGCCTTTTCTTCCATCTTTTTAATAACTTCCTCAGCCTTGGATCCAAAAAGAAGATCATGTTGAACAGGGGCATCTAATAACTTAGCCTTAACCTGTTCAGGTAAACTTTGTTCACGAAGCCAGGCATGTCTCCTGATAACAGTACCAGAGGCTGCAGCCCTGCAAGAAGCATCCAAAGCATCAAAACCACAATGTAAACTATGTTTGTTCACTTGTTCAGTAGCATGCAAAACATCCTGAAGTTCCTTATCCTCTGCACAAGCAGGAAGGGAAGCAAGCTTTTGCTTTAAAGCAGACAAAAAGAAATTGCTGATACTTAAACATATGAAACTGGCAATTTAAAGCCCTTACAGACAGGGTAGCAGAAGTATATAACTTTTTTCCCCACCTGTCTAAAGCACGAGAATCCTTCTCTGAGGGAATAGGATTTTTAGAAGTAGCAACCTTAGAGCCCTGAGAAATAGTTTCAGGATCCGCAGAAGGGTTTTTAAATAAGAATAAATAAGAGTCAGGAACCCTATAAAATCTATCAGGCTTAGAAGGAGCAGGAGGCATGGAATCAGGATTCAAATTAGCCTCAGAAAAAGCATCATCTACAATGTCCAAAACAGGAGGGATAGCTAAAGGCCTATGCTGAGGAAGAAGAAGAAATTCCCTAAGCCTCTTCTTGGAAGCAGAATACTCCTGTCCTTCCCAATGAAAATGTTCCCTCATCTCATGCAAGGTTTTCCCAAAAGAGAAATCCTCAGGCGGAGAGGCCGAGGATAAAGAGTCCTCAGCATCTGAATCCTCATAAGGAGGAAAGGAATAGTCCTGATCTGAGGAAGAAACAGAAGATACAGAAGCCTGGTCAGAGGAATCCAGAGTAACATCCTGTCGAGGCCTTTTCTCAGGAGGGGGGTGAGAACCCCTAATCATTGTAAGCAAATCTTCAGCCATCTTTAATAATTGCTTCTGTGTCCTGGGAGTAGATTCAGAAGCAGCTTGAGCAGGAACTTTAGACTCAACAGGAGTCTTTGTCTTTGCCTTTGAAATAGTGATGCGAGTAGGCCTGAAAACCCCCTCGGAAGCCGGTACCTGCACAGCGGTTCCGGACCCATCTGAAGGAGCGACGTCCGAAGGTCCTGCAGCAGTTAAAATAGTGGGCCTTGATGGCTCCCCATGGGAGTCCGTATCGGCCATCGGTTCAGAAGTGGCGGACGACAGGGGCTGCAAAAGCGCCTCACTGACGACAGCCGAACCAGACGCTGGCTCCAGCTGCAACGAGTCCTGTTTGGACCTCGGAGGCCTGTCTTTGTCTTTGCGCTTCTTTTGAATTCGGTAGTGTCCGACGACATTCTATAATTGAAGCGTCTGCCAAAATAATTTAAAGCCCAATCGTACCTGCGCTTGATAGTACGAGAGTTGAACCTGGCACAGAACCGACAACAAGAAACGTCGTGGTCAGGGCCTAAGCAAGGTAGACAGTAAGAGTGGAAATCTTTATGAGGTATTTGTTTCCCACACGTTATACAATTATTAACTTTTTCTGACATCGGAGGAACAAGAAAAAGATTCCCCAACGG